>NW_024037750.1:0-34834 GCF_015832195.1 Motacilla alba alba
GTGAAGAAGCAAGCCGCACAACAGCAGCCTTGTGGGCGCAGCTCTCTTACTGCTGCGGGATGGTGGATTGCCACTCGTATGCCTTTGAAAATCACGTTAGCATGCGAATGGAAGAAGTTTTTGGACAACTTTGCAATGCATCTTGCTAGTGCTCCTGCAACGCTCCGTGGAAACTCTTGCGGGTCTCTTTGAGCTGCGAGATGCAAAGAACTGGGTGAACTCGTCAAGCAAGATCGGAAGATGTTTGCAGTGCTGGCACACTTTCTCTCTCGGCGAGAAGTCATGGAGAAGCTTTAGGCTAGAATGCAGACGACGAGAGAGGCAGAAGACGGAGATACGGAACTGTCCGGAGCGAAGTGCCGCTCGCGGGCGTCTATCGCCCGAAGCAGCGCTCCGGAGCGCACCGCCACCGGCACAAGCAGCAGTGCGCGAAGAAGCGGCTCTTTCGCTTTCGCTAGACGGAGAGCCGGCAGCTTGCAGCAGGTGAAGAAGCAAGCCGCACAACAGCAGCCTTGTGGGCGCAGCTCTCTTACTGCTGCCGGATGGTGGATTGCCACTCGTATGCCTTTGAAAATCACGTTAGCATGCGAATGGAAGAAGTTTTTGGACAACTTTGCAATGCATCTTGCTAGTGCTCCTGCAACACTCCGTGGAAACTCTTGCGGGTCTCTTTGCGCTGCGAGATGCAAAGAACTGGGTGAACTCGTCAAGCAAGATCGGAAGATGTTTGCAGTGCTGGCACACTTTCTCTCTCGGCGAGAAGTCATGGAGAAGCTTTAGGCTAGAATGCAGACGACGAGAGAGGCAGAAGACGGAGGTACGGGGCTGTCCGGAGCGAAGTGCCGCTGGCCGGCGTCTTTCGCCCGAAGCAGCGCTCCGGAGCGCACCGCCACCGGCACAAGCAGCAGTGCGCGAAGTAGCGGCTCTTTCGCTTTCGCTAGACGGAGAGCCGGCAGCTTGCAGGAGGTGAAGAAGCAAGCCGCACAACAGCAGCCTTGTGGGCGCAGCTCTCTACTGCTGCGGGATGGTGGATTACCACTCGTATGCCTTTGAAAATCACGTTAGCATGCGAATGGAAGAAGTTTTTGGACAACTTTGCAATGCATCTTGCTAGTGCTCCTGCAACGCTCCGTGGAAACTCTTGCGGGTCTCTTTGAGCTGCGAGATGCAAAGAACTGGGTGAACTCGTCAAGCAAGATCGGAAGATGTTTGCAGTGCTGGCACACTTTCTCTCTCGGCGAGAAGTCATGGAGAAGCTTTAGGCTAGAATGCAGACGACGAGAGAGGCAGAAGACGGAGATACGGAACTGTCCGGAGCGAAGTGCCGCTCGCGGGCGTCTATCGCCCGAAGCAGCGCTCCGGAGCGCACCGCCACCGGCACAAGCAGCAGTGCGCGAAGAAGCGGCTCTTTCGCTTTCGCTAGACGGAGAGCCGGCAGCTTGCAGCAGGTGAAGAAGCAAGCCGCACAACAGCAGCATTGTGGGCGCAGCTCTCTTACTGCTGCCGGATGGTGGATTGCCACTCGTATGCCTTTGAAAATCACGTTAGCATGCGAATGGAAGAAGTTTTTGGACAACTTTGCAATGCATCTTGCTAGTGCTCCTGCAACACTCCGTGGAAACTCTTGCGGGTCTCTTTGCGCTGCGAGATGCAAAGAACTGGGTGAACTCGTCAAGCAAGATCGGAAGATGTTTGCAGTGCTGGCACACTTTCTCTCTCGGCGAGAAGTCATGGAGAAGCTTTAGGCTAGAATGCAGACGACGAGAGAGGCAGAAGACGGAGGTACGGAGCTGTCCGGAGCGAAGTGCCGCTCGCGGGCGTCTTTCGCCTGAAGCAGCGCTCCGGAGCGCACCGCCACCGGCACAAGCAGCAGTGCGCGAAGTAGCGGCTCTTTCGCCTTCGGTAGACGGAGAGCCGGCAGCTTGCAGGAGGTGAAGAAGCAAGCCGCACAACAGCAGCCTTGTGGGCGCAGCTCTCTTACTGCTGCGGGATGGTGGATTACCACTCGTATGCCTTTGAAAATCACGTTAGCATGCGAATGGAAGAAGTTTTTGGACAACTTTGCAATGCATCTTGCTAGTGCTCCTGCAACGCTCCGTGGAAACTCTTGCGGGTCTCTTTGCTCTGCGAGATGCAAAGAACTGGGTGAACTCGTCAAACAAGATCGGAAGATGTTTGCAGTGCTGGCACACTTTCTCTCTCGGCGAGAAGTCATGGAGAAGCTTTTGGCTAGGATGCAGACGACGAGAGAGGCAGAAGTCGGAGGTACGGGGCTATCCGGAGCGAAGTGCCGCTGGCCGGCGTCTTTCGTCCGAAGCAGCGCTCCGGAGCGCACCGCCACCGGCACAAGCAGCAGTGCGCGAAGTAGCGGCTCTTTCGCTTTCGCTAGACGGAGAGCCGGCAGCTTGCAGGAGGTGAAGAAGCAAGCCGCACAACAGCAGCATTGTGGGCGCAGCTCTCTTACTGCTGCCGGATGGTGGATTGCCACTCGTATGCCTTTGAAAATCACGTTAGCATGCGAATGGAAGAAGTTTTTTGGCAACTTTGCAATGCATCTTGCTAGTGCTCTTGCAACGCTCCGTGGAAACTCTTGCGGGTCTCTTTGCGCTGCGAGATGCAAAGAACTGGGTGAACTCGTCAAACAAGATCGGAAGATGTTTGCAGTGCTGGCACACTTTCTCTCTCGGCGAGAAGTCATGGAGAAGCTTTTGGCTAGGATGCAGACGACGAGAGAGGCAGAAGACGGAGGTACGGGGCTATCCGGAGCGAAGTGCCGCTGGCCGGCGTCTTTCGCCTGAAGCAGCGCTCCGGAGCGCACCGCCACCGGCACAAGCAGCAGTGCGCGAAGTAGCGGCTCTTTCGCTTTCGCTAGACGGAGAGCCGGCAGCTTGCAGGAGGTGAAGAAGCAAGCCGCACAACAGCAGCCTTGTGGGCGCAGCTCTCTTACTGCTGCGGGATGGTGGATTACCACTCGTATGCCTTTGAAAATCACGTTAGCATGCGAATGGAAGAAGTTTTTGGACAACTTTGCAATGCATCTTGCTAGTGCTCCTGCAACGCTCCGTGGAAACTCTTGCGGGTCTCTTTGAGCTGCGAGATGCAAAGAACTGGGTGAACTCGTCAAGCAAGATCGGAAGATGTTTGCAGTGCTGGCACACTTTCTCTCTCGGCGAGAAGTCATGGAGAAGCTTTAGGCTAGAATGCAGACGACGAGAGAGGCAGAAGACGGAGATACGGAACTGTCCGGAGCGAAGTGCCGCTCGCGGGCGTCTATCGCCCGAAGCAGCGCTCCGGAGCGCACCGCCACCGGCACAAGCAGCAGTGCGCGAAGAAGCGGCTCTTTCGCTTTCGCTAGACGGAGAGCCGGCAGCTTGCAGCAGGTGAAGAAGCAAGCCGCACAACAGCAGCATTGTGGGCGCAGCTCTCTTACTGCTGCCGGATGGTGGATTGCCACTCGTATGCCTTTGAAAATCACGTTAGCATGCGAATGGAAGAAGTTTTTGGACAACTTTGCAATGCATCTTGCTAGTGCTCCTGCAACACACCGTGGAAACTCTTGCGGGTCTCTTTGCGCTGCGAGATGCAAAGAACTGGGTGAACTCGTCAAGCAAGATCGGAAGATGTTTGCAGTGCTGGCACACTTTCTCTCTCGGCGAGAAGTCATGGAGAAGCTTTAGGCTAGAATGCAGACGACGAGAGAGGCAGAAGACGGAGGTACGGAGCTGTCCGGAGCGAAGTGCCGCTCGCGGGCGTCTTTCGCCCGAAGCAGCGCTCCGGAGCGCACCGCCACCGGCACAAGCAGCAGTGCGCGAAGTAGCGGCTCTTTCGCCTTCGGTAGACGGAGAGCCGGCAGCTTGCAGGAGGTGAAGAAGCAAGCCGCACAACAGCAGCCTTGTGGGCGCAGCTCTCTTACTGCTGCGGGATGGTGGATTGCCACTCGTATGCCTTTGAAAATCACGTTAGCATGCGAATGGAAGAAGTTTTTGGACAACTTTGCAATGCATCTTGCTAGTGCTCCTGCAACGCTCCGTGGAAACTCTTGCGGGTCTCTTTGCTCTGCGAGATGCAAAGAACTGGGTGAACTCGTCAAACAAGATCGGAAGATGTTTGCAGTGCTGGCACACTTTCTCTCTCGGCGAGAAGTCATGGAGAAGCTTTTGGCTAGGATGCAGACGACGAGAGAGGCAGAAGTCGGAGGTACGGGGCTATCCGGAGCGAAGTGCCGCTGGCCGGCGTCTTTCGTCCGAAGCAGCGCTCCGGAGCGCACCGCCACCGGCACAAGCAGCAGTGCGCGAAGTAGCGGCTCTTTCGCTTTCGCTAGACGGAGAGCCGGCAGCTTGCAGGAGGTGAAGAAGCAAGCCGCACAACAGCAGCATTGTGGGCGCAGCTCTCTTACTGCTGCCGGATGGTGGATTGCCACTCGTATGCCTTTGAAAATCACGTTAGCATGCGAATGGAAGAAGTTTTTTGGCAACTTTGCAATGCATCTTGCTAGTGCTCTTGCAACGCTCCGTGGAAACTCTTGCGGGTCTCTTTGCGCTGCGAGATGCAAAGAACTGGGTGAACTCGTCAAACAAGATCGGAAGATGTTTGCAGTGCTGGCACACTTTCTCTCTCGGCGAGAAGTCATGGAGAAGCTTTTGGCTAGGATGCAGACGACGAGAGAGGCAGAAGACGGAGGTACGGGGCTATCCGGAGCGAAGTGCCGCTGGCCGGCGTCTTTCGCCTGAAGCAGCGCTCCGGAGCGCACCGCCACCGGCACAAGCAGCAGTGCGCGAAGTAGCGGCTCTTTCGCTTTCGCTAGACGGAGAGCCGGCAGCTTGCAGGAGGTGAAGAAGCAAGCCGCACAACACCAGCCCACTGCGGCTAGCTGGTTGCTAGATTTCCACGAATTTCAAGTTTCCACCAAGGGACAGGCTGCCACCAGTGCCAAGTCAGGCTGCTTGCAGAGTGCCTAAAGAGCTCTGCCAACTGAGACCAGGAACGTGGGCTGGTGAGTTTTGTATTCCGGGGCAGAAGCTGTGTCAGTATCAGGTAGGCCCTCAGTCCTTAGGGGCCGTCTGCCTGCTGGATTTCCGCCAATATCAAGATGCCGCCCAGGGACAAGCTGCCACCTGTGCCAACTCAGGCTGCTTTGAGTGTGCCCATGGAGTTCTGCAATCTGAGACCAGGCACGTGGTGTGGTGAGCTTAGTTTACCTGGGCAGAAGCCTTTGTCAGTACCAGGTAGGCCTTCGCCCTTCGGGGCCAGCTGCCTGCTGGGTTTTTGCGAATCTGAAGATGCTGCCCAGGGACAAGCTGCCACCTGTGCCAACTCGCGCTGCCTTGAGAGTGCCCATGGAGCTCTGCAAACTGAGACCATTAACGTGGGTTGGTCTGTTTTGTTTCCCTGGGCAGAAGCCTTTGTCAGTACCAGGTAGGCTCTCAGTCCTTAGGGGCCGTTGGCCTGCCGGATTTCGACGAATATCAAGATGCCGCCCAGGGACAAGCTGCCACCTGTGGCAACTCACGCTGATTTTAGAGTACCCATGGAGCTCTGCAAACTGAGACCATGAACGTGTGTTGGCGAATTTTGTTTACCTGGGCAGAAGCCTTTGTCTGTTCCAGGTAGGCCCACGGCCCTTAGGGGCCGTCTGCCTGCTGGATTTCCACCAATACCATGATGCCGCCCAGGGACAAGCTGCCACCTGTGCTAACTCGGTCTGCTTTGAGAGTGCCCATGGAGCTCTGCAAACTGAGATGTGGAACGTGGGGTGGTGGGTTTTGTTTCCCTGGGCAGAAGCCTTTGTCAGTACCAGGTAGGCCCTTGTTCCTCAGGGGCAGGCTGGCGGCTCAATTTCCACGAATATCAAGATGCTGCCCAGGGACAAGCTGCCACTTGTGCCAACTCGCGCTGCTTTGAGGGTGCCCACGGAGCTCTGCAAACTGAGACCAGGAACGTAGGATTGTGGGTTTTGTTTTCCCGGGCAGAAGCCTCTCTCAGTGCCAGGTAGGCCCTTGTTCCTTAGGGGCAGGCTGGCAGGAAGATTTCCACGAATATCAAGATGCTGCCCAGGGACAAGCTGCCACCTGTGCCAACTCGGGCTGCTTTGAGAGTGCCCATGGAGCTCTGCAAACTGAGACCATGAACCTGGGGTGCTGAGTTTTGTTTCCCTGGGCAGAAGCATTTGCAGTGCCAGGTAGGCCCTTGGTCTTTAAGGGCAGGCAGCCTGCTGGATTTCCATGAATATCAAGATGCCGCCCAGGGACAAGATGCCACCTGTGCCAACTCGGGCTGCTTTGAGAGTGCCCTTGGAGCTCTGCAAAGTGAGACCAGGAACGTGCGTTGGTGAGTTTTGTTTCCCCGGGCAGAAGCATTTGTCAGTACCAGGTAGGCCCTCGGAATTTCAGGGCCGACTGCCTGCTGGATTTCCACGAATATCAAGATGCTGCCCAGGGACAAGCTGCCACCTGTGCCAACTCGGGCTGCTTTGATGGTGCCCATGGAGCTCTGCAAACTGAGACCAGAAACGTGGGGTGCTGGGTTTTGTTTCCCCTGGCAGAAGCCTTTGTCAGTACCAGGTCGGCCCTTGGCCCTTGGGGGCCGGCTGCCTGCAGGATTTCCACGAATATCAAGATGCCGCCCAGGGACAAGCTGCCACCTGTGCCAACTTGGGCTGCTTTGAGAGTGCCCATGGAGCTCTGCAAACTGAGATGTGGAACATGGGCTGGTGGGTTTTCTTTCCCCGGGCAGAAGCCTTTGTCAGTACCAGGAGAGTCCTTGTTCCTCAGGGGCAGGCTGCCGGCTGGATTTCCACGAATATCAAGATGCTGCCCAGGGACCAGCTGCCACTTGGGCCAACTCGTGCTGCTATGAGGGTGCCCACGGAGCTCTGCAAACTGAGACCAGGAACGTAGGATTGTGGGTTTTGTTTTCCCGGGCAGAAGCCTCTCTCAGTACCAGGTATGCCCTTGTTCCTTAGGTGCAGGCTGGCAGCAAGCTTTCCACGAATATCAAGATGCTGCCCAGGGACAAGCTGCCACCTGTGCCAACTCGGGCTGCTTTGAGAGTGCCCACGGAGCTCTGCAAACTGAGACCATGAACCTGGGGTGCTGAGTTTTGTTTCTCCGGGCAGAAGCATTTGCAGTGCCAGGTAGGCCCTCGGTCCTTAAGGGCCATCTGCCTGCTGTATTTCCACGAATATCAAGATGCTGCCCAGGGACAAGCTGCCACCTGTGCCAACTCGGGCTGCTTTGAGAGTGCCCATGGTGCTCTGCAAACTGAGACCAGAAACGTGGGGTGCTGGGTTTTGTTTTCCAGGGCAGAAGCCTTTGTCAGTACCAAGTAGGCCCTTGTTCCTTAGGGACAGCCTGGAAGCAAGATTTCCCCGAATATCAAAATGCTGCCCAGGGATATTCTGCCACCTGTGCCAACTCGGGCTGCTTTGAGAGTGCCCACGGAGTTCTTCAAACTGAGACCAGGAACGTGGGTTTGTCGGTGTTGTTTTCCCGGGCAGAAACATTTGCAGGACCAGGTAGGCCCTCGGCCCTTTGGGGGAGGCTGGCACCAGGATTTCCACGAAAATCAAGTTTCCGCCCAGGGACAAGCTGCCACCTTTGCCAACTCACGCTGCTTTGAGAGTGCCCACGGAGCTCTGCAAACTGTGACCAGGACCGTGGGGTGCTAAGTTTTGTTTTCCCGGGCAGAAGTATTTGTCAGTACTAGGTAGGCCCACGGTCTTTCAGGGCCGTCAGCCTGCTGAATTTCCACGAATATCAGGATGCTGCCCACGGAGGAGCTGCCACCTGTGCCAACTCGGGCTGCTTTGAGAGTGCCCATGGTGCTCTGCAAACTGAGACCAGAAACGTGGGGTGCTGGGTTTTGTTTTCCAGGGCAGAAGCCTTTGTCAGTACCAGGAGGGTCCTTGTTCCTTATGGGCAGTCTGCCTGCTGGATTTCCACGAATATCAAGATGCTGCCCAGGGACAAGCTGCCACCTGTGCCAACTCGGGCTGCTTTGAGAGTGCCCATGGAGCTCTGCAAACTGGGACCAGGAAAGTGGTGTTCTGAGTATTGTTTTCCCGGTCAGAAGCCTTTGTCAGTGTCAGGTCGGCCCTTGTTCCACAGGGGCAGGCAGCCTGCTGGATTTCCACGAATATCAAGATGCCGCCCAGGGACAAGCTGCCACCTGTGCCAACTCGGGCAGCTTTGAGAGTGCCCACGGAGCTCTGCAAACTGTGACCAGGACCGTGGGGTGCTAAGTCTTGTTTTCCTCGGCAGAAGTATTTGTCAGTACTAGGTAGGCCCACGGTCTTTCAGGGCCGTCAGCCTGCTGAATTTCCACGAATATCAGGATGCTGCCCACGGAGGAGCTGCCACCTGTGCCAACTCGGGCTGCTTTGAGAGTGCCCATGGTGCTCTGCAAACTGAGACCAGAAACGTGAGGTGCTGGGTTTTGTTTTCCAGGGCAGAAGCCTTTGTCAGTACCAGGAGGGTCCTTGTTCCTTATGGGCAGTCTGCCTGCTGGATTTCCACGAATATCAAGATGCTGCCCAGGGACAAGCTGCCACCTGTGCCAACTCGGGCTGCTTTGAGAGTGCCCATGGAGCTCTGCAAACTGGGACCAGGAAAGTGGTGTTCTGAGTATTGTTTTCCCGGTCAGAAGCCTTTGTCAGTGTCAGGTCGGCCCTTGTTCCACAGGGGCAGGCAGCCTGCTGGATTTCCACGAATATCAAGATGCCGCCCAGGGACAAGCTGCCACCTGTGCCAACTCGGGCTGCTTTGAGAGTGCCCATGGAGCTCTGCAAACTGAGACCTGGAACATGGGGTGGTGGGTTTTGTTTCCCCGGGCAGAAGCCTTTGTCAGTACCAGGTCAGGCCTTGGCCCTTGGGGGCCGGCTGCCTGCAGGATTTCCACAAATATCAAGATGCCGCCCAGGGACAAGCTGCCACCTGTGCCAACTCGGGCTGCTTTGAGAGTGCCCACGGTGCTCTGCAAACTGAGATGTGGAACGTGGGGTGGTGGATTTTGTTTCCCTGGGCAGAAGCCTTTGTCAGTACCAGGAAGGCCCTTGTTCCTCAGGGGCAGGCTGCCGGCTGGATTTCCACGAATATCAAGATGCTGCCCAGGGACAAGCTGCCACTTGTGCCAACTCGCGCTGCTTTGAGGGTGCCCAAGGAGCTCTGCAAACTGAGACCAGGAACGTAGGATTGTGGATTTTGTTTTCCCGGGCAGAAGCCTTTGTCAGTACCAGGTAGGCCCTTGTTCCTTAGGGGTAGGCTGCCTGCTGGATTTCCACGAATATCAAGATGCTGCCCAGGGACAAGCTGCCACCTGTGCCAACTCGTGCTGCTTTGAGAGTGCCCATGGAGCTCTGCAAACTGAGACCATGAACCTGGGGTGCTGAGTTTTGTTTCTCCGGGCAGAAGCATTTGAAGTGCCAGGTACGCCCTCGGTCCTTAAGGGCAGGCAGCCTGCTGGATTTCCACGAATATCAAGATGCTGCCCAGGGACAAGCTGCCACCTGTGCCAACTCGCGCTGCTTTGAGAGTGCCCATGGTGCTCTGCAAACTGAGACCAGAAACGTGGTGTTCTGAGTTTTGTTTTCCCGGGCAGAAGCCTTTGTCAGTACCAGGTCGGCCCTTGGCCCTTGGGGGCCAGCTGCCTGCAGGATTTCCACGAATATCAAAATGCTGCCCAGGGACAAGCTGCCACTTGTGCCAACTTGGGCTGCTTTGAGAGTGCCCACGGAGCTCTTCAAACTGAGCCAAAGTATGTGGGATTTCGGGTTTTGTTTTCCCGGGCAGAAGCCTTTGTCAGTACGAAGTAGGCCCTCAGCCCTTAGAGGCAGTCTGCCTGCTGGATTTCCACGAATATCAAGATGCCACCCAGGGACAAGCTGCCACCTGTGCCAACTCGGGCTGCTTTGAGAGTGCCCATGGAGCTCTGCAAAGTTAGACCAGGAACTTGCCTTGGTGAGTTTTGTTTCCCCGGGCAGAAGCATTTGCAGTACCAGGCAGGCTCTCGGAACTTCAGGGCCGTCTGCCTGCTGGATTTCCACGAATATCAAGATGCTGCCCAGGGACAAGCTGCCACTTGGGCCAACTCGCGCTGCTTTGAGGGTGCCCACGGAGCTCTGCAAACTGAGACCATAACCTAGGGTTGTGGGTTTTGTTTTCTCGGGCAGAAGCCTCACTCAGTACCAGGTAGGCCCTTGTTCCTTAGGGGCAGGCTGCCTGCTGAATTTCCACGAATATCAAGATGCTGCCCAGGGACAAGCTGCCACCTGTGCCAGCTCGGGCTGCTTTGAGGGTGCCCACGGAGCTCTAAAAACTGAGACAGGGTACATGGGGTTATGGGTTATGTTTCCCCGGGCAGAAGCCATTGTAAGTACCAGGTAGGCCCTCGGCCCATAGGGGCAGGCTGGCAGCAAGACTTCCACGAATATCAAGATGCCGCCCAGGGACAAGCTGCCACCTGTGCCAACTCACGCTGCTTTGAGAGTGCCCACGGATCTCTTCAAACTGAGCCAAAGTATGTGGGGTTTCGGGTTTTTTTTTTCCCGGGCAGAACCCTTTGTCAGTACCAGGTAGGCCCTCGGCCCTTCATGGCTGGCTGCCTGCTGGATTTCCACGAATATCAAGATGCCGCCCAGGGATATTCTGCCACCTGTGCCAACTCGGGCTGCTTTGAGAGTGCCCATGGAGCTCTGCAAACTGAGACCATGAACCTGAGGTGCTGAGTTTTGTTTCCCTGGGCAGAAGCATTTGCAGTGCCAGATAGGCCCTTGGTCTTTAAGGGCAGGCAGCCTGCTGGATTTCCATGAATATCAAGATGCTGCCAAAGGACAAGCTGCCACCTGTGCCAACTCGCGCTGCTTTGAGAGTGCCCTTGGAGCTCTGCAAAGTGAGACCAGGAACGTGCGTTGGTGAGTTTTGTTTCCCCGGGCAGAAGCATTTGTCAGTACCAGGTAGGCCCTCGGAATTTCAGGGCCGACTGCCTGCTGGATTTCCACGAATATCAAGATGCTGCCCAGGGACAAGCTGCCACCTGTGCCAACTCGGGCTGCTTTGATGGTGCCCATGGAGCTCTGCAAACTGAGACCAGAAACGTGGGGTGCTGGGTTTTGTTTCCCCTGGCAGAAGCCTTTGTCAGTACCAGGTCGGCCCTTGGCCCTTGGGGGCCGGCTGCCTGCAGGATTTCCACAAATATCAAGATGCCGCCCAGGGACAAGCTGCCACCTGTGCCAACTTGGGCTGCTTTGAGAGTGCCCATGGAGCTCTGCAAACTGAGATGTGGAACATGGGCTGGTGGGTTTTCTTTCCCCGGGCAGAAGCCTTTGTCAGTACCAGGAGAGTCCTTGTTCCTCAGGGGCAGGCTGCCGGCTGGATTTCCACGAATATCAAGATGCTGCCCAGGGACCAGCTGCCACTTGGGCCAACTCGTGCTGCTATGAGGGTGCCCACGGAGCTCTGCAAACTGAGACCAGGAACGTAGGACTGTGGGTTTTGTTTTCCCGGGCAGAAGCCTCTCTCAGTACCAGGTATGCCCTTGTTCCTTAGGTGCAGGCTGGCAGCAAGCTTTCCACGAATATCAAGATGCTGCCCAGGGATATTCTGCCACCTGTGCCAACTCGGGCTGCTTTGAGAGTGCCCACGGAGCTCTGCAAACTGAGACCATGAACCTGGGGTGCTGAGTTTTGTTTCTCCGGGCAGAAGCATTTGCAGTGCCAGGTAGGCCCTCGGTCCTTAAGGGCCATCTGCCTGCTGTATTTCCACGAATATCAAGATGCTGCCCAGGGACAAGCTGCCACCTGTGCCAACTCACGCTGCTTTGAGAGTGCCCATGGTGCTCTGCAAACTGAGACCAGAAACGTGGGGTGCTGGGTTTTGTTTTCCAGGGCAGAAGCCTTTGTCAGTACCAAGTAGGCCCTTGTTCCTTAGGGACAGCCTGGAAGCAAGATTTCCCCGAATATCAAAATGCTGCCCAGGGATATTCTGCCACCTGTGCCAACTCGGGCTGCTTTGAGAGTGCCCACGGAGTTCTTCAAACTGAGACCAGGAACGTGGGTTTGTCGGTGTTGTTTTCCCGGGCAGAAACATTTGCAGGACCAGGTAGGCCCTCGGCCCTTTGGGGGAGGCTGGCACCAGGATTTCCACGAAAATCAAGTTTCCGCCCAGGGACAAGCTGCCACCTTTGCCAACTCACGCTGCTTTGAGAGTGCCCACGGAGCTCTGCAAACTGTGACCAGGACCGTGGGGTGCTGAGTTTTGTTTTCCTCGGCAGAAGTATTTGTCAGTACTAGGTAGGCCCACGGTCTTTCAGGGCCGTCAGCCTGCTGAATTTCCACGAATATCAGGATGCTGCCCACGGAGGAGCTGCCACCTGTGCCAACTCGGGCTGCTTTGAGAGTGCCCATGGTGCTCTGCAAACTGAGACCAGAAACGTGAGGTGCTGGGTTTTGTTTTCCAGGGCAGAAGCCTTTGTCAGTACCAGGAGGGTCCTTGTTCCTTATGGGCAGTCTGCCTGCTGGATTTCCACGAATATCAAGATGCTGCCCAGGGACAAGCTGCCACCTGTGCCAACTCGGGCTGCTTTGAGAGTGCCCATGGAGCTCTGCAAACTGGGACCAGGAAAGTGGTGTTCTGAGTATTGTTTTCCCGGTCAGAAGCCTTTGTCAGTGTCAGGTCGGCCCTTGTTCCACAGGGGCAGGCAGCCTGCTGGATTTCCACGAATATCAAGATGCCGCCCAGGGACAAGCTGCCACCTGTGCCAACTCGGGCTGCTTTGAGAGTGCCCACGGAGCTCTGCAAACTGTGACCAGGACCGTGGGGTGCTAAGTTTTGTTTTCCCGGGCAGAAGTATTTGTCAGTACTAGGTAGGCCCACGGTCTTTCAGGGCCGTCAGCCTGCTGAATTTCCACGAATATCAGGATGCTGCCCACGGAGGAGCTGCCACCTGTGCCAACTCGGGCTGCTTTGAGAGTGCCCATGGTGCTCTGCAAACTGAGACCAGAAACGTGGGGTGCTGGGTTTTGTTTTCCAGGGCAGAAGCCTTTGTCAGTACCAGGAGGGTCCTTGTTCCTTATGGGCAGTCTGCCTGCTGGATTTCCACGAATATCAAGATGCTGCCCAGGGACAAGCTGCCACCTGTGCCAACTCGGGCTGCTTTGAGAGTGCCCATGGAGCTCTGCAAACTGGGACCAGGAAAGTGGTGTTCTGAGTATTGTTTTCCCGGTCAGAAGCCTTTGTCAGTGTCAGGTCGGCCCTTGTTCCACAGGGGCAGGCAGCCTGCTGGATTTCCACGAATATCAAGATGCCGCCCAGGGACAAGCTGCCACCTGTGCCAACTCGGGCTGCTTTGAGAGTGCCCATGGAGCTCTGCAAACTGAGACCTGGAACATGGGGTGGTGGGTTTTGTTTCCCCGGGCAGAAGCCTTTGTCAGTACCAGGTCAGGCCTTGGCCCTTGGGGGCCGGCTGCCTGCAGGATTTCCACAAATATCAAGATGCCGCCCAGGGACAAGCTGCCACCTGTGCCAAATCGGGCTGCTTTGAGAGTGCCCACGGTGCTCTGCAAACTGAGATGTGGAACGTGGGGTGGTGGATTTTGTTTCCCTGGGCAGAAGCCTTTGTCAGTACCAGGAAGGCCCTTGTTCCTCAGGGGCAGGCTGCCGGCTGGATTTCCACGAATATCAAGATGCTGCCCAGGGACAAGCTGCCACTTGTGCCAACTCGCGCTGCTTTGAGGGTGCCCACGGAGCTCTGCAAACTGAGACCAGGAACGTAGGATTGTGGATTTTGTTTTCCCGGGCAGAAGCCTTTGTCAGTACCAGGTAGGCCCTTGTTCCTTAGGGGTAGGCTGCCTGCTGGATTTCCACGAATATCAAGATGCTGCCCAGGGACAAGCTGCCACCTGTGCCAACTCGTGCTGCTTTGAGAGTGCCCATGGAGCTCTGCAAACTGAGACCATGAACCTGGGGTGCTGAGTTTTGTTTCTCCGGGCAGAAGCATTTGAAGTGCCAGGTACGCCCTCGGTCCTTAAGGGCAGGCAGCCTGCTGGATTTCCACGAATATCAAGATGCTGCCCAGGGACAAGCTGCCACCTGTGCCAACTCGCGCTGCTTTGAGAGTGCCCATGGTGCTCTGCAAACTGAGACCAGAAACGTGGTGTTCTGAGTTTTGTTTTCCCGGGCAGAAGCCTTTGTCAGTACCAGGTCGGCCCTTGGCCCTTGGGGGCCAGCTGCCTGCAGGATTTCCACGAATATCAAAATGCTGCCCAGGGACAAGCTGCCACTTGTGCCAACTTGGGCTGCTTTGAGAGTGCCCACGGAGCTCTTCAAACTGAGCCAAAGTATGTGGGATTTCGGGTTTTGTTTTCCCGGGCAGAAGCCTTTGTCAGTACGAAGTAGGCCCTCAGCCCTTAGAGGCAGTCTGCCTGCTGGATTTCCACGAATATCAAGATGCCACCCAGGGACAAGCTGCCACCTGTGCCAACTCGGGCTGCTTTGAGAGTGCCCATGGAGCTCTGCAAAGTTAGACCAGGAACTTGCCTTGGTGAGTTTTGTTTCCCCGGGCAGAAGCATTTGCAGTACCAGGCAGGCTCTCGGAACTTCAGGGCCGTCTGCCTGCTGGATTTCCACGAATATCAAGATGCTGCCCAGGGACAAGCTGCCACTTGGGCCAACTCGCGCTGCTTTGAGGGTGCCCACGGAGCTCTGCAAACTGAGACCATAACCTAGGGTTGTGGGTTTTGTTTTCTCGGGCAGAAGCCTCACTCAGTACCAGGTAGGCCCTTGTTCCTTAGGGGCAGGCTGCCTGCTGAATTTCCACGAATATCAAGATGCTGCCCAGGGACAAGCTGCCACCTGTGCCAGCTCGGGCTGCTTTGAGGGTGCCCACGGAGCTCTAAAAACTGAGACAGGGTACATGGGGTTATGGGTTATGTTTCCCCGGGCAGAAGCCATTGTAAGTACCAGGTAGGCCCTCGGCCCTTAGGGGCAGGCTGGCAGCAAGACTTCCACGAATATCAAGATGCCGCCCAGGGACAAGCTGCCACCTGTGCCAACTCACGCTGCTTTGAGAGTGCCCACGGATCTCTTCAAACTGAGCCAAAGTATGTGGGGTTTCGGGTTTTTTTTTCCCGGGCAGAACCCTTTGTCAGTACCAGGTAGGCCCTCGGCCCTTCATGGCTGGCTGCCTGCTGGATTTCCACGAATATCAAGATGCCGCCCAGGGATATTCTGCCACCTGTGCCAACTCGGGCTGCTTTGAGAGTGCCCATGGAGCTCTGCAAACTGAGACCATGAACCTGAGGTGCTGAGTTTTGTTTCCCTGGGCAGAAGCATTTGCAGTGCCAGATAGGCCCTTGGTCTTTAAGGGCAGGCAGCCTGCTGGATTTCCACGAATATCAAGATGCCGCCCAGGGACAAGCTGCCACCTGTGCCAACTCGGGCTGCTTTGAGAGTGCCCACGGAGCTCTGCAAACTGTGACCAGGACCGTGGGGTGCTAAGTTTTGTTTTCCCGGGCAGAAGTATTTGTCAGTACTAGGTAGGCCCACGGTCTTTCAGGGCCGTCAGCCTGCTGAATTTCCACGAATATCAGGATGCTGCCCACGGAGGAGCTGCCACCTGTGCCAACTCGGGCTGCTTTGAGAGTGCCCATGGTGCTCTGCAAACTGAGACCAGAAACGTGGGGTGCTGGGTTTTGTTTTCCAGGGCAGAAGCCTTTGTCAGTACCAGGAGGGTCCTTGTTCCTTATGGGCAGTCTGCCTGCTGGATTTCCACGAATATCAAGATGCTGCCCAGGGACAAGCTGCCACCTGTGCCAACTCGGGCTGCTTTGAGAGTGCCCATGGAGCTCTGCAAACTGGGACCAGGAAAGTGGTGTTCTGAGTATTGTTTTCCCGGGCAGAAGCCTTTGTCAGTGTCAGGTCGGCCCTTGTTCCACAGGGGCAGGCAGCCTGCTGGATTTCCACGAATATCAAGATGCCGCCCAGGGACAAGCTGCCACCTGTGCCAACTCGGGCTGCTTTGAGAGTGCCCATGGAGCTCTGCAAACTGAGACCTGGAACGTGGGGTGGTGGGTTTTGTTTCCCCGGGCAGAAGCCTTTGTCAGTACCAGGTCAGGCCTTGGCCCTTGGGGGCCGGCTGCCTGCAGGATTTCCACAAATATCAAGATGCCGCCCAGGGACAAGCTGCCACCTGTGCCAACTCGGGCTGCTTTGAGAGTGCCCACGGTGCTCTGCAAACTGAGATGTGGAACGTGGGGTGGTGGATTTTGTTTCCCTGGGCAGAAGCCTTTGTCAGTACCAGGAAGGCCCTTGTTCCTCAGGGGCAGGCTGCCGGCTGGATTTCCACGAATATCAAGATGCTGCCCAGGGACAAGCTGCCACTTGTGCCAACTCGCGCTGCTTTGAGGGTGCCCACGGAGCTCTGCAAACTGAGACCAGGAATGTAGGATTGTGGGTTTTGTTTTCCCGGGCAGAAGCCTTTGTCAGTACCAGGTAGGCCCTTGTTCCTTAGGGGTAGGCTGCCTGCAGGATTTCCACGAATATCAAGATGCTGCCCAGGGACAAGCTGCCACCTGTGCCAACTCGTGCTGCTTTGAGAGTGCCCATGGAGCTCTGCAAACTGAGACCATGAACCTGGGGTGCTGAGTTTTGTTTCTCTGGGCAGAAGCATTTGAAGTGCCAGGTACGCCCTCGGTCCTTAAGGGCAGGCAGCCTGCTGGATTTCCACGAATATCAAGATGCTGCCCAGGGACAAGCTGCCACCTGTGCCAACTCGCGCTGCTTTGAGAGTGCCCATGGTACTCTGCAAACTGAGACCAGAAACGTGGTGTTCTGAGTTTTGTTTTCCCGGGCAGAAGCCTTTGTCAGTACCAGGTCAGCCCTTGGCCCTTGGGGGCCAGCTGCCTGCAGGATTTCCACGAATATCAAAATGCTGCCCAGGGACAAGCTGCCACTTGTGCCAACTTGGGCTGCTTTGAGAGTGCCCACGGAGCTCTTCAAACTGAGCCAAAGTATGTGGGATTTCGGGTTTTGTTTTCCCGGGCAGAAGCCTTTGTCAGTACGAAGTAGGCCCTCAGCCCTTAGAGGCAGTCTGCCTGCTGGATTTCCACGAATATCAAGATGCCACCCAGGGACAAGCTGCCACCTGTGCCAACTCGGGCTGCTTTGAGAGTGCCCATGGAGCTCTGCAAAGTTAGACCAGGAACTTGCCTTGGTGAGTTTTGTTTCCCCGGGCAGAAGCATTTGCAGTACCAGGCAGGCTCTCGGAACTTCAGGGCCGTCTGCCTGCTGGATTTCCACGAATATCAAGATGCTGCCCAGGGACAAGCTGCCACTTGGGCCAACTCGCGCTGCTTTGAGGGTGCCCACAGAGCTCTGCAAACTGAGACCATAACCTAGGGTTGTGGGTTTTGTTTTCTCGGGCAGAAGCCTCTCTCAGTACCAGGTAGGCCCTTGTTCCTTAGGGGCAGGCTGCCTGCTGAATTTCCACGAATATCAAGATGCTGCCCAGGGACAAGCTGCCACCTGTGCCAGCTCGGGCTGCTTTGAGGGTGCCCACGGAGCTCTAAAAACTGAGACAGGGTACATGGGGTTATGGGTTATGTTTCCCCGGGCAGAAGCCATTGTAAGTACCAGGTAGGCCCTCGGCCCTTAGGGGCAGGCTGGCAGCAAGACTTCCACGAATATCAAGATGCCGCCCAGGGACAAGCTGCCACCTGTGCCAACTCACGCTGCTTTGAGAGTGCCCACGGATCTCTTCAAACTGAGCCAAAGTATGTGGGGTTTCGGGTTTTTTTTTCCCGGGCAGAACCCTTTGTCAGTACCAGGTAGGCCCTCGGCCCTTCATGGCTGGCTGCCTGCTGGATTTCCACGAATATCAAGATGCCGCCCAGGGATATTCTGCCACCTGTGCCAACTCGGGCTGCTTTGAGAGTGCCCATGGAGCTCTGCAAACTGAGACCGGGACCGTGGGGTTCTGAGTTTTGTTTTCCCGGCAGAAGCCTTTGTCAGTACCAGGTAGGCCTTCGGCCCTATGGGTCCGGTTGCAGGCTGGATTTCCCCGAATAACAAGATGCCGCCCAGGGACAAGCTGCCACCTGTGCCAACTCGGGCTGCTTTGAGAGTGCCCATGGAGCTCTTCAAACTGTGGCCTGGAACGTCGGGTAGTGTGTCTTGTTTTGCTGGGTAGAAGACTATCTCTGTACTAGGTCGGCCCTCCACCCTTAGCGGCCGGCTCCCCGCTGGATTTGCCCGAATATCACGGTGCCGTCCCGGGTCAAGCTGCCACCTGTGCCAACTCGGGCTGCTTTGAGAGTGCCCATGGAGCTCTACAAACTGAGACCAGCAACGTGGGATGGTGAGCTTTGTTTTTCTGGGAAGAAGCCTTTCTCAGTACCAGGTAGGCCCTCGGCCCTAAGGGGCCTGTTGCCTCCTGGATATCCACAAATATCAAGATGCCTCTCAGGGACAAGCTGCCACCTGTGCTAGCTCTGGCTGCTTTGAGAGTGCCCACGGAACTCTGCAAACTGAGACTAAGACCTTGGGGTGGTGGGTTTTTTTCTCCTTGGGCAGTATAATGCACAATACCTAGGTGTCCCTAAGCACGTTGATGCTTGGTGCCTGCTCGATTTCTGTATTAATCAGGATGCCATCCAATTAAAGGCTGATAGCTGTGCCAACGTTGGGTGCTTGCACAGTGCCCACAGAGCTCTGCAAACTGAGACCTAGACGGTGAGGTGTTGAGGTTTTTTCCCTGGGCTGTTGCCCGCACAGTACTTTTGTGGCCATTTGGGGCCTGAGACCAGGAAGGTGAGGTGGTGAGTTTGGTTTCCCTGGGAAAAAGCTCACCACATTTTTTGGATGGGCCTTGCGTGCAGGCCCCGGTTGGCTGCTGTAATGCCGCATTGATCAAGATCTAGCTCACGTACAACCTGCCACCTGTGCCACCTCAGGCTGCTCTCACAGTGCCTGTGGATACAACGCTCTGTTTGACTCTTAGAGGTCTAATTACAAGCTGTGTTTGATAAATTATGAGTGTGGTAAATGAATGTGTTCTAGGAGTGTGAGATCCTTGAAATAGTATAATTTTTGATTTTCTTATGGTTGGAAGATCGTTTTACAAGCATAATGGGAATACTCCTTTTTTTAGGTACTTTTTCTTCTAGAAAGTATACCATAAGTGTTTTCTAATATTAAATGACAGAGCAGCCCGTTGATCCTTTACTGGAAATTTTTCCTATTTTTCAAAAATAACAGAAAAAAGCTCTTGCAAAAATAAGGGGAAAAAATTGCTTTAAAAAGTATTTCATTACAGCTTTTAAAGGCAATTAAAGTGCACCCATTGCTGATGGGAAGCCGATAACTGGTTAAACATGTATTCACTTGTTATGTCTCTCTAAAGAAATACTCTAACATCAAGCAATTAATCCCTTCCATCATAGTTTTAACCTCTTTCCTAGTTTAAATGTCAATGAAAAACATCATGAAGAACTCCATCTGTATCTCTCCGATTCATCTTACATACAAAGCAACTATTTTTCCACCGGTTTGCTTGATGGTCTGCTTACTGCATTCAGCATTTTTTGGCATGCTTTTTTGCTTCTTTCTGCTGTCAATACTGGCCAATACATGCCATCTGCCAATGGTAGGATTTCTCTCACCTAAGCATATGGATTGAATCTTTAAGATCACTTTCGATAAAATGAATAAAAAAGGAGTTGTTTGATTCCACCTAACATTGAGTCTCTTGGTAAAGGTCACCTGGAGAAAAGTTTTTGCTTCTAGAATTCAACTCATGGATTGAAATATTTGAGAAGACTGATAGGCACTGGAGCATGGAGACACCTTCAGCCTCTGTGGATATAAAGCCCAGATTAAAATGATCAATTCTCTCAACTTGATGGACTGTACTGAGCAGAATTCTGACTAGAATCTCTTTCACACATAGAACACCCTGTTCAAGACACATGGTAAGATGAAGCTCACCTCCGGTTCCCTGCAGGTATTTGTATTTCTAAT
Source organism: Motacilla alba alba (assembly GCF_015832195.1). NCBI lineage: Eukaryota > Metazoa > Chordata > Aves > Passeriformes > Motacillidae > Motacilla > Motacilla alba. Next base: position 20,007 of record NW_024037750.1, read on the forward strand.
GAGTCTTTGGGATGCCTAGGTGATTTTCAGATGTCTAAAGATGAGACAAAGCCCACGACTTTCTCAAGACCTGGAACCATCTCCCTAGAAGCTGCAAAACACACAATGCCTCACTTGTGTCAAATTTGCCAAAGCAAGGACTAGAGCAAGAACTGGATGCAAAATACTTACACAGAGATGATAGTTTTTAAGATATTCATCAGATATTCTTCACATGGGAAGAGTCTTTGAACTCTTCTGTGATAGAACCCCAAAACTAAATGTTTTTTTTTTCATTGAGCACTCTTCTTGATGCAATTCTTCAACTTGGCATGGCTTAATTCAATAGCATCCAAGTCAGAGAAAAATTGATAAAGGCAGATAGGAAAGAAAATTAGAAATTCGTTACTCAGAGTGTGAGTAGGAAGACAGGGAGCCATTCAAAAGAATAAGGAAACAAAACAGGAGCAGTGAAAATGAGACACATCCTGCATCTTTCCGGCGGGGAAGATGGATTATTTAATTAGTGACAAAATTAGAAGAGCCTGAACATTTGCTGTCCCACAACAGGAACAGAAAAACCATTGGGCACGCACATAATAGCCAAAGAAACATAACAAAGAGAAGGAAATACAGAGAATAGGAAAAAGAAGTAAGACGCTTTTTTCAATCATTGAAATTCAGGTGGTGTATCATTCTAATACACTTTTTTATACAGTAAAAGAGTAGTTATATACAGTCGGGTAAATTGCAGCTATGTATCATTTTTAGACAGGAAATGTTTTCCAAGAAACATGTACCAGATTATATATACAAGTTCCTGACTGCCAAAGAAGAAAGTACAAAACAGCAAACACTTGGGTAAAGTCCCAGGAACCAGAGATCAAGATCTACACCGATATAAGGAGAGCGGTGAGTTTTTCAAGAAGCAAAAGCGAATGCAGCTGACTGTGCTTGTGGATGAAAAGCTGTGGGATTTTTTGCAATTCCATTAAGAGCGCACAAAAGCGCGGTGCTCGGCTGCCTCATGCTTCGCATGCTGCGAGATGCACAGAAATTAAGATGAGCAAGGTTCTTCAGCTTTGCCCTTTTTCAGCAGCTGCGCCACACCGATGGACTGGAATATCTCTCGAGATGTTTTCCTTTCTCAAGAATGTATTGTTGCTGTGTCTTGACCGCACAAGGATAAGTATGAAGAGATCGTAGCCATCTCGAAATAAATTCGCCGCTTTATTAAAAAGATAAATGCTTCAACAATGCGCAGCCACGACAAAAATCAGGGCCAAGACTGGGAGACGTTTGCTGTGCTGGCACCCAATTTCTGTCGGCGAAAAGTCATGGAGAAGCTTTTGGCTTGGATGCAGACGACGAGAGAGGCAGAAGACGGAGGTACGGGGCTGTCCGGAGCGAAGTGCCGCTGGCCGGCGTCTTTCGCCCGAAGCAGCGCTCCGGAGCGCACCGCCACCGGCACAAGCAGCAGTGCGCGAAGTAGCGGCTCTTTCGCTTTCGCTAGACGGAGAGCCGGCAGCTTGCAGGAGGTGAAGAAGCAAGCCGCACAACAGCAGCATTGTGGGCGCAGCTCTCGAACTGCTGCGGGATGGTGGATTGCCACTCGTATGCCTTTGAAAATCACGTTAGCATGCGAGTGGAAGAAGTTTTTGGACAACTTTCCAATGCATCTTGCTAGTGCTCTTGCAACGCTCCGTGGAAACTCTTGCGGGTCTCTTTGCGCTGCGAGATGCAAAGAACTGGGTGAACTCGTCAAACAAGATCGGAAGATGTTTGCAGTGCTGGCACACTTTCTCTCTCGGCGAGAAGTCATGGAGAAGCTTTTGGCTAGGATGCAGACGACGAGAGAGGCAGAAGACGGAGGTACGGGGCTGTCCGGAGCGAAGTGCCGCTGGCCGGCGTCTTTCGCCCGAAGCAGCGCTCCGGAGCGCACCGCCACCGGCACAAGCAGCAGTGCGCGAAGTAGCGGCTCTTTCGCCTTCGGTAGACGGAGAGCCGGCAGCTTGCAGCAGGTGAAGAAGCAAGCCGCACAACAGCAGCCTTGTGGGCGCAGCTCTCTTACTGCTGCGGGATGGTGGATTGCCACTCGTATGCCTTTGAAAATCACGTTAGCATGCGAATGGAAGAAGTTTTTGGACAACTTTGCAATGCATCTTGCTAGTGCTCCTGCAACGCTCCGTGGAAACTCTTGCGGGTCTCTTTGAGCTGCGAGATGCAAAGAACTGGGTGAACTCGTCAAGCAAGATCGGAAGATGTTTGCAGTGCTGGCACACTTTCTCTCTCGGCGAGAAGTCATGGAGAAGCTTTAGGCTAGAATGCAGACGACGAGAGAGGCAGAAGACGGAGGTACGGAACTGTCCGGAGCGAAGTGCCGCTCGCGGGCGTCTATCGCCCGAAGCAGCGCTCCGGAGCGCACCGCCACCGGCACAAGCAGCAGTGCGCGAAGAAGCGGCTCTTTCGCTTTCGCTAGACGGAGAGCCGGCAGCTTGCAGCAGGTGAAGAAGCAAGCCGCACAACAGCAGCATTGTGGGCGCAGCTCTCTTACTGCTGCCGGATGGTGGATTGCCACTCGTATGCCTTTGAAAATCACGTTAGCATGCGAATGGAAGAAGTTTTTGGACAACTTTGCAATGCATCTTGCTAGTGCTCCTGCAACACTCCGTGGAAACTCTTGCGGGTCTCTTTGCGCTGCGAGATGCAAAGAACTGGGTGAACTCGTCAAGCAAGATCGGAAGATGTTTGCAGTGCTGGCACACTTTCTCTCTCGGCGAGAAGTCATGGAGAAGCTTTAGGCTAGAATGCAGACGACGAGAGAGGCAGAAGACGGAGGTACGGAGCTGTCCGGAGCGAAGTGCCGCTCGCGGGCGTCTTTCGCCCGAAGCAGCGCTCCGGAGCGCACCGCCACCGGCACAAGCAGCAGTGCGCGAAGTAGCGGCTCTTTCGCTTTCGCTAGACGGAGAGCCGGCAGCTTGCAGGAGGTGAAGAAGCAAGCCGCACAACACCAGCCCACTGCGGCTAGCTGGTTGCTAGATTTCCATGAATTTCAAGTTGCCATCAAGGGACAGGCTGCCACCAGTGCCAAGTCAGGCTGCTTGCAGAGTGCCTAAAGAGCTCTGCCAACTGAGACCAGGAACGTGGGCTGGTGAGTTTTGTATTCCGGGGCAGAAGCTGTGTCAGTATCAGGTAGGCCCTCAGTCCTTAGGGGCCGTCTGCCTGCTGGATTTCCGCCAATATCAAGATGCCGCCCAGGGACAAGCTGCCACCTGTGCCAACTCAGGCTGCTTTGAGTGTGCCCATGGAGTTCTGCAATCTGAGACCAGGCACGTGGTGTGGTGAGCTTAGTTTACCTGGGCAGAAGCCTTTGTCAGTACCAGGTAGGCCTTCGCCCTTCGGGGCCAGCTGCCTGCTGGGTTTTTGCGAATCTGAAGATGCTGCCCAGGGACAAGCTGCCACCTGTGCCAACTCGCGCTGCCTTGAGAGTGCCCATGGAGCTCTGCAAACTGAGACCATTAACGTGGGTTGGTCTGTTTTGTTTCCCTGGGCAGAAGCATTTGTCAGTACCAGGTAGGCCCTTGGCACTTATGGGCCGGCTGCCGGCTGGATTTCCGCCAATATCAAGATGCCGCCCAGGGGCAAGCTGCCACCTGTGCCAACTCGGGCTGTTTTAAGAGTGCCCACAGAGCTCTGCAAACTGAGACCCGGAACGTGGGGTGGTGGGTTTTTTTTTCCTGGGCAGAAGCCTTTGTCAGTACCAGGTAGGCTCTCAGTCCTTAGGGGCCGTTGGCCTGCCGGATTTCGACGAATATCAAGATGCCGCCCAGGGACAAGCTGCCACCTGTGGCAACTCACGCTGATTTTAGAGTACCCATGGAGCTCTGCAAACTGAGACCATGAACGTGTGTTGGCGAATTTTGTTTACCTGGGCAGAAGCCTTTGTCTGTTCCAGGTAGGCCCACGGCCCTTAGGGGCCGTCTGCCTGCTGGATTTCCGCCAATACCATGATGCCGCCCAGGGACAAGCTGCCACCTGTGCTAACTCGGTCTGCTTTGAGAGTGCCCATGGAGCTCTGCAAACTGAGATGTGGAACGTGGGGTGGTGGGTTTTGTTTCCCTGGGCAGAAGCCTTTGTCAGTACCAGGTAGGCCCTTGTTCCTCAGGGGCAGGCTGGCGGCTCAATTTCCACGAATATCAAGATGCTGCCCAGGGACAAGCTGCCACTTGTGCCAACTCGCGCTGCTTTGAGGGTGCCCACGGAGCTCTGCAAACTGAGACCAGGAACGTAGGATTGTGGGTTTTGTTTTCCCGGGCAGAAGCCTCTCTCAGTGCCAGGTAGGCCCTTGTTCCTTAGGGGCAGGCTGGCAGGAAGATTTCCACGAATATCAAGATGCTGCCCAGGGACAAGCTGCCACCTGTGCCAACTCGGGCTGCTTTGAGAGTGCCCATGGAGCTCTGCAAACTGAGACCATGAACCTGGGGTGCTGAGTTTTGTTTCCCTGGGCAGAAGCATTTGCAGTGCCAGGTAGGCCCTTGGTCTTTAAGGGCAGGCAGCCTGCTGGATTTCCATGAATATCAAGATGCTGCCAAAGGACAAGCTGCCACCTGTGCCAACTCGCGCTGCTTTGAGAGTGCCCTTGGAGCTCTGCAAAGTGAGACCAGGAACGTGCGTTGGTGAGTTTTGTTTCCCCGGGCAGAAGCATTTGTCAGTACCAGGTAGGCCCTCGGAATTTCAGGGCCGACTGCCTGCTGGATTTCCACGAATATCAAGATGCTGCCCAGGGACAAGCTGCCACCTGTGCCAACTCACGCTGCTTTGAGAGTGCCCATGGTGCTCTGCAAACTGAGACCAGAAACGTGGGGTGCTGGGTTTTGTTTTCCAGGGCAGAAGCCTTTGTCAGTACCAAGTAGGCCCTTGTTCCTTAGGGACAGCCTGGAAGCAAGATTTCCCCGAATATCAAAATGCTGCCCAGGGATATTCTGCCACCTGTGCCAACTCGGGCTGCTTTGAGAGTGCCCACGGAGTTCTTCAAACTGAGACCAGGAACGTGGGTTTGTCGGTGTTGTTTTCCCGGGCAGAAACATTTGCAGGACCAGGTAGGCCCTCGGCCCTTTGGGGGAGGCTGGCACCAGGATTTCCACGAAAATCAAGTTTCCGCCCAGGGACAAGCTGCCACCTTTGCCAACTCACGCTGCTTTGAGAGTGCCCACGGAGCTCTGCAAACTGTGACCAGGACCGTGGGGTGCTAAGTTTTGTTTTCCTCGGCAGAAGTATTTGTCAGTACTAGGTAGGCCCACGGTCTTTCAGGGCCGTCAGCCTGCTGAATTTCCACGAATATCAGGATGCTGCCCACGGAGGAGCTGCCACCTGTGCCAACTCGGGCTGCTTTGAGAGTGCCCATGGTGCTCTGCAAACTGAGACCAGAAACGTGAGGTGCTGGGTTTTGTTTTCCAGGGCAGAAGCCTTTGTCAGTACCAGGAGGGTCCTTGTTCCTTATGGGCAGTCTGCCTGCTGGATTTCCACGAATATCAAGATGCTGCCCAGGGACAAGCTGCCACCTGTGCCAACTCGGGCTGCTTTGAGAGTGCCCATGGAGCTCTGCAAACTGGGACCAGGAAAGTGGTGTTCTGAGTATTGTTTTCCCGGTCAGAAGCCTTTGTCAGTGTCAGGTCGGCCCTTGTTCCACAGGGGCAGGCAGCCTGCTGGATTTCCACGAATATCAAGATGCCGCCCAGGGACAAGCTGCCACCTGTGCCAACTCAGGCTGCTTTGAGTGTGCCCATGGAGTTCTGCAATCTGAGACCAGGCACGTGGTGTGGTGAGCTTAGTTTACCTGGGCAGAAGCCTTTGTCAGTACCAGGTAGGCCTTCGCCCTTCGGGGCCAGCTGCCTGCTGGGTTTTTGCGAATCTGAAGATGCTGCCCAGGGACAAGCTGCCACCTGTGCCAACTCGCGCTGCCTTGAGAGTGCCCATGGAGCTCTGCAAACTGAGACCATTAACGTGGGTTGGTCTGTTTTGTTTCCCTGGGCAGAAGCATTTGTCAGTACCAGGTAGGCCCTTGGCACTTATGGGCCGGCTGCCGGCTGGATTTCCGCCAATATCAAGATGCCGCCCAGGGGCAAGCTGCCACCTGTGCCAACTCGGGCTGTTTTAAGAGTGCCCACAGAGCTCTGCAAACTGAGACCCGGAACGTGGGGTGGTGGGTTTTTTTTTCCTGGGCAGAAGCCTTTGTCAGTACCAGGTAGGCTCTCAGTCCTTAGGGGCCGTTGGCCTGCCGGATTTCGACGAATATCAAGATGCCGCCCAGGGACAAGCTGCCACCTGTGGCAACTCACGCTGATTTTAGAGTACCCATGGAGCTCTGCAAACTGAGACCATGAACGTGTGTTGGCGAATTTTGTTTACCTGGGCAGAAGCCTTTGTCTGTTCCAGGTAGGCCCACGGCCCTTAGGGGCCGTCTGCCTGCTGGATTTCCGCCAATACCATGATGCCGCCCAGGGACAAGCTGCCACCTGTGCTAACTCGGTCTGCTTTGAGAGTGCCCATGGAGCTCTGCAAACTGAGATGTGGAACGTGGGGTGGTGGGTTTTGTTTCCCTGGGCAGAAGCCTTTGTCAGTACCAGGTAGGCCCTTGTTCCTCAGGGGCAGGCTGGCGGCTCAATTTCCACGAATATCAAGATGCTGCCCAGGGACAAGCTGCCACTTGTGCCAACTCGCGCTGCTTTGAGGGTGCCCACGGAGCTCTGCAAACTGAGACCAGGAACGTAGGATTGTGGGTTTTGTTTTCCCGGGCAGAAGCCTCTCTCAGTGCCAGGTAGGCCCTTGTTCCTTAGGGGCAGGCTGGCAGGAAGATTTCCACGAATATCAAGATGCTGCCCAGGGACAAGCTGCCACCTGTGCCAACACGGGCTGCTTTGAGAGTGCCCATGGAGCTCTGCAAACTGAGACCATGAACCTGGGGTGCTGAGTTTTGTTTCCCTGGGCAGAAGCATTTGCAGTGCCAGGTAGGCCCTTGGTCTTTAAGGGCAGGCAGCCTGCTGGATTTCCATGAATATCAAGATGCTGCCAAAGGACAAGCTGCCACCTGTGCCAACTCGCGCTGCTTTGAGAGTGCCCTTGGAGCTCTGCAAAGTGAGACCAGGAACGTGCGTTGGTGAGTTTTGTTTCCCCGGGCAGAAGCATTTGTCAGTACCAGGTAGGCCCTCGGAATTTCAGGGCCGACTGCCTGCTGGATTTCCACGAATATCAAGATGCTGCCCAGGGACAAGCTGCCACCTGTGCCAACTCACGCTGCTTTGAGAGTGCCCATGGTGCTCTGCAAACTGAGACCAGAAACGTGGGGTGCTGGGTTTTGTTTTCCAGGGCAGAAGCCTTTGTCAGTACCAAGTAGGCCCTTGTTCCTTAGGGACAGCCTGGAAGCAAGATTTCCCCGAATATCAAAATGCTGCCCAGGGATATTCTGCCACCTGTGCCAACTCGGGCTGCTTTGAGAGTGCCCACGGAGTTCTTCAAACTGAGACCAGGAACGTGGGTTTGTCGGTGTTGTTTTCCCGGGCAGAAACATTTGCAGGACCAGGTAGGCCCTCGGCCCTTTGGGGGAGGCTGGCACCAGGATTTCCACGAAAATCAAGTTTCCGCCCAGGGACAAGCTGCCACCTTTGCCAACTCACGCTGCTTTGAGAGTGCCCACGGAGCTCTGCAAACTGTGACCAGGACCGTGGGGTGCTAAGTTTTGTTTTCCTCGGCAGAAGTATTTGTCAGTACTAGGTAGGCCCACGGTCTTTCAGGGCCGTCAGCCTGCTGAATTTCCACGAATATCAGGATGCTGCCCACGGAGGAGCTGCCACCTGTGCCAACTCGGGCTGCTTTGAGAGTGCCCATGGTGCTCTGCAAACTGAGACCAGAAACGTGAGGTGCTGGGTTTTGTTTTCCAGGGCAGAAGCCTTTGTCAGTACCAGGAGGGTCCTTGTTCCTTATGGGCAGTCTGCCTGCTGGATTTCCACGAATATCAAGATGCTGCCCAGGGACAAGCTGCCACCTGTGCCAACTCGGGCTGCTTTGAGAGTGCCCATGGAGCTCTGCAAACTGGGACCAGGAAAGTGGTGTTCTGAGTATTGTTTTCCCGGTCAGAAGCCTTTGTCAGTGTCAGGTCGGCCCTTGTTCCACAGGGGCAGGCAGCCTGCTGGATTTCCACGAATATCAAGATGCCGCCCAGGGACAAGCTGCCACCTGTGCCAACTCGGGCTGCTTTGAGAGTGCCCACGGAGCTCTGCAAACTGTGACCAGGACCGTGGGGTGCTAAGTTTTGTTTTCCCGGGCAGAAGTATTTGTCAGTACTAGGTAGGCCCACGGTCTTTCAGGGCCGTCAGCCTGCTGAATTTCCACGAATATCAGGATGCTGCCCACGGAGGAGCTGCCACCTGTGCCAACTCGGGCTGCTTTGAGAGTGCCCATGGTGCTCTGCAAACTGAGACCAGAAACGTGGGGTGCTGGGTTTTGTTTTCCAGGGCAGAAGCCTTTGTCAGTACCAGGAGGGTCCTTGTTCCTTATGGGCAGTCTGCCTGCTGGATTTCCACGAATATCAAGATGCTGCCCAGGGACAAGCTGCCACCTGTGCCAACTCGGGCTGCTTTGAGAGTGCCCATGGAGCTCTGCAAACTGGGACCAGGAAAGTGGTGTTCTGAGTATTGTTTTCCCGGGCAGAAGCCTTTGTCAGTGTCAGGTCGGCCCTTGTTCCACAGGGGCAGGCAGCCTGCTGGATTTCCACGAATATCAAGATGCCGCCCAGGGACAAGCTGCCACCTGTGCCAACTCGGGCTGCTTTGAGAGTGCCCATGGAGCTCTGCAAACTGAGACCTGGAACGTGGGGTGGTGGGTTTTGTTTCCCCGGGCAGAAGCCTTTGTCAGTACCAGGTCAGGCCTTGGCCCTTGGGGGCCGGCTGCCTGCAGGATTTCCACAAATATCAAGATGCCGCCCAGGGACAAGCTGCCACCTGTGCCAACTCGGGCTGCTTTGAGAGTGCCCACGGTGCTCTGCAAACTGAGATGTGGAACGTGGGGTGGTGGATTTTGTTTCCCTGGGCAGAAGCCTTTGTCAGTACCAGGAAGGCCCTTGTTCCTCAGGGGTAGGCTGCCGGCTGGATTTCCACGAATATCAAGATGCTGCCCAGGGACAAGCTGCCACTTGTGCCAACTCGCGCTGCTTTGAGGGTGCCCACGGAGCTCTGCAAACTGAGACCAGGAATGTAGGATTGTGGGTTTTGTTTTCCCGGGCAGAAGCCTTTGTCAGTACCAGGTAGGCCCTTGTTCCTTAGGGGTAGGCTGCCTGCAGGATTTCCACGAATATCAAGATGCTGCCCAGGGACAAGCTGCCACCTGTGCCAACTCGTGCTGCTTTGAGAGTGCCCATGGAGCTCTGCAAACTGAGACCATGAACCTGGGGTGCTGAGTTTTGTTTCTCTGGGCAGAAGCATTTGAAGTGCCAGGTACGCCCTCGGTCCTTAAGGGCAGGCAGCCTGCTGGATTTCCACGAATATCAAGATGCTGCCCAGGGACAAGCTGCCACCTGTGCCAACTCGCGCTGCTTTGAGAGTGCCCATGGTGCTCTGCAAACTGAGACCAGAAACGTGGTGTTCTGAGTTTTGTTTTCCCGGGCAGAAGCCTTTGTCAGTACCAGGTCGGCCCTTGGCCCTTGGGGGCCAGCTGCCTGCAGGATTTCCACGAATATCAAAATGCTGCCCAGGGACAAGCTGCCACTTGTGCCAACTTGGGCTGCTTTGAGAGTGCCCACGGAGCTCTTCAAACTGAGCCAAAGTATGTGGGATTTCGGGTTTTGTTTTCCCGGGCAGAAGCCTTTGTCAGTACGAAGTAGGCCCTCAGCCCTTAGAGGCAGTCTGCCTGCTGGATTTCCACGAATATCAAGATGCCACCCAGGGACAAGCTGCCACCTGTGCCAACTCGGGCTGCTTTGAGAGTGCCCATGGAGCTCTGCAAAGTTAGACCAGGAACTTGCCTTGGTGAGTTTTGTTTCCCCGGGCAGAAGCATTTGCAGTACCAGGCAGGCTCTCGGAACTTCAGGGCCGTCTGCCTGCTGGATTTCCACGAATATCAAGATGCTGCCCAGGGACAAGCTGCCACTTGGGCCAACTCGCGCTGCTTTGAGGGTGCCCACGGAGCTCTGCAAACTGAGACCATAACCTAGGGTTGTGGGTTTTGTTTTCTCGGGCAGAAGCCTCTCTCAGTACCAGGTAGGCCCTTGTTCCTTAGGGGCAGGCTGCCTGCTGAATTTCCACGAATATCAAGATGCTGCCCAGGGACAAGCTGCCACCTGTGCCAGCTCGGGCTGCTTTGAGGGTGCCCACGGAGCTCTAAAAACTGAGACAGGGTACATGGGGTTATGGGTTATGTTTCCCCGGGCAGAAGCCATTGTAAGTACCAGGTAGGCCCTCGGCCCTTAGGGGCAGGCTGGCAGCAAGACTTCCACGAATATCAAGATGCCGCCCAGGGACAAGCTGCCACCTGTGCCAACTCACGCTGCTTTGAGAGTGCCCACGGATCTCTTCAAACTGAGCCAAAGTATGTGGGGTTTCGGGTTTTTTTTTTCCCGGGCAGAACCCTTTGTCAGTACCAGGTAGGCCCTCGGCCCTTCATGGCTGGCTGCCTGCTGGATTTCCACGAATATCAAGATGCCGCCCAGGGATATTCTGCCACCTGTGCCAACTCGGGCTGCTTTGAGAGTGCCCATGGAGCTCTGCAAACTGAGACCATGAACCTGGGGTGCTGAGTTTTGTTTCCCTGGGCAGAAGCATTTGCAGTGCCAGATAGGCCCTTGGTCTTTAAGGGCAGGCAGCCTGCTGGATTTCCATGAATATCAAGATGCTGCCAAAGGACAAGCTGCCACCTGCGCCAACTCGCGCTGCTTTGAGAGTGCCCTTGGAGCTCTGCAAAGTGAGACCAGGAACGTGCGTTGGTGAGTTTTGTTTCCCCGGGCAGAAGCATTTGTCAGTACCAGGTAGGCCCTCGGAATTTCAGGGCCGACTGCCTGCTGGATTTCCACGAATATCAAGATGCTGCCCAGGGACAAGCTGCCACCTGTGCCAACTCGGGCTGCTTTGATGGTGCCCATGGAGCTCTGCAAACTGAGACCAGAAACGTGGGGTGCTGGGTTTTGTTTCCCCTGGCAGAAGCCTTTGCCAGTACCAGGTCGGCCCTTGGCCCTTGGGGGCCGGCTGCCTGCAGGATTTCCACAAATATCAAGATGCCGCCCAGGGACAAGCTGCCACCTGTGCCAACTTGGGCTGCTTTGAGAGTGCCCATGGAGCTCTGCAAACTGAGATGTGGAACATGGGCTGGTGGGTTTTCTTTCCCCGGGCAGAAGCCTTTGTCAGTACCAGGAGAGTCCTTGTTCCTCAGGGGCAGGCTGCCGGCTGGATTTCCACGAATATCAAGATGCTGCCCAGGGACCAGCTGCCACTTGGGCCAACTCGTGCTGCTATGAGGGTGCCCACGGAGCTCTGCAAACTGAGACCAGGAACGTAGGACTGTGGGTTTTGTTTTCCCGGGCAGAAGCCTCTCTCAGTACCAGGTATGCCCTTGTTCCTTAGGTGCAGGCTGGCAGCAAGCTTTCCACGAATATCAAGATGCTGCCCAGGGATATTCTGCCACCTGTGCCAACTCGGGCTGCTTTGAGAGTGCCCACGGAGCTCTGCAAACTGAGACCATGAACCTGGGGTGCTGAGTTTTGTTTCTCCGGGCAGAAGCATTTGCAGTGCCAGGTAGGCCCTCGGTCCTTAAGGGCAGGCAGCCTGCTGTATTTCCACGAATATCAAGATGCTGCCCAGGGACAAGCTGCCACCTGTGCCAACTCACGCTGCTTTGAGAGTGCCCATGGTGCTCTGCAAACTGAGACCAGAAACGTGGGGTGCTGGGTTTTGTTTTCCAGGGCAGAAGCCTTTGTCAGTACCAAGTAGGCCCTTGTTCCTTAGGGACAGCCTGGAAGCAAGATTTCCCCGAATATCAAAATGCTGCCCAGGGATATTCTGCCACCTGTGCCAACTCGGGCTGCTTTGAGAGTGCCCACGGAGTTCTTCAAACTGAGACCAGGAACGTGGGTTTGTCGGTGTTGTTTTCCCGGGCAGAAACATTTGCAGGACCAGGTAGGCCCTCGGCCCTTTGGGGGAGGCTGGCACCAGGATTTCCACGAAAATCAAGTTTCCGCCCAGGGACAAGCTGCCACCTTTGCCAACTCACGCTGCTTTGAGAGTGCCCACGGAGCTCTGCAAACTGTGACCAGGACCGTGGGGTGCTAAGTTTTGTTTTCCCGGGCAGAAGTATTTGTCAGTACTAGGTAGGCCCACGGTCTTTCAGGGCCGTCAGCCTGCTGAATTTCCACGAATATCAGGATGCTGCCCACGGAGGAGCTGCCACCTGTGCCAACTCGGGCTGCTTTGAGAGTGCCCATGGTGCTCTGCAAACTGAGACCAGAAACGTGGGGTGCTGGGTTTTGTTTTCCAGGGCAGAAGCCTTTGTCAGTACCAGGAGGGTCCTTGTTCCTTATGGGCAGTCTGCCTGCTGGATTTCCACGAATATCAAGATGCTGCCCAGGGACAAGCTGCCACCTGTGCCAACTCGGGCTGCTTTGAGAGTGCCCATGGAGCTCTGCAAACTGGGACCAGGAAAGTGGTGTTCTGAGTATTGTTTTCCCGGGCAGAAGCCTTTGTCAATGTCAGGTCGGCCCTTGTTCCACAGGGGCAGGCAGCCTGCTGGATTTCCACGAATATCAAGATGCCGCCCAGGGACAAGCTGCCACCTGTGCCAACTCGGGCTGCTTTGAGAGTGCCCATGGAGCTCTGCAAACTGAGACCTGGAACGTGGGGTGGTGGGTTTTGTTTCCCCGGGCAGAAGCCTTTGTCAGTACCAGGTCAGGCCTTGGCCCTTGGGGGCCGGCTGCCTGCAGGATTTCCACAAATATCAAGATGCCGCCCAGGGACAAGCTGCCACCTGTGCCAACTCGGGCTGCTTTGAGAGTGCCCACGGTGCTCTGCAAACTGAGATGTGGAACGTGGGGTGGTGGATTTTGTTTCCCTGGGCAGAAGCCTTTGTCAGTACCAGGAAGGCCCTTGTTCCTCAGGGGTAGGCTGCCGGCTGGATTTCCACGAATATCAAGATGCTGCCCAGGGACAAGCTGCCACTTGTGCCAACTCGCGCTGCTTTGAGGGTGCCCACGGAGCTCTGCAAACTGAGACCAGGAATGTAGGATTGTGGGTTTTGTTTTCCCGGGCAGAAGCCTTTGTCAGTACCAGGTAGGCCCTTGTTCCTTAGGGGTAGGCTGCCTGCAGGATTTCCACGAATATCAAGATGCTGCCCAGGGACAAGCTGCCACCTGTGCCAACTCGTGCTGCTTTGAGAGTGCCCATGGAGCTCTGCAAACTGAGACCATGAACCTGGGGTGCTGAGTTTTGTTTCTCTGGGCAGAAGCATTTGAAGTGCCAGGTACGCCCTCGGTCCTTAAGGGCAGGCAGCCTGCTGGATTTCCACGAATATCAAGATGCTGCCCAGGGACAAGCTGCCACCTGTGCCAACTCACGCTGCTTTGAGAGTGCCCATGGTGCTCTGCAAACTGAGACCAGAAACGTGGTGTTCTGAGTTTTGTTTTCCCGGGCAGAAGCCTTTGTCAGTACCAGGTCGGCCCTTGGCCCTTGGGGGCCAGCTGCCTGCAGGATTTCCACGAATATCAAAATGCTGCCCAGGGACAAGCTGCCACTTGTGCCAACTTGGGCTGCTTTGAGAGTGCCCACGGAGCTCTTCAAACTGAGCCAAAGTATGTGGGATTTCGGGTTTTGTTTTTCCCGGGCAGAAGCCTTTGTCAGTACGAAGTAGGCCCTCAGCCCTTAGAGGCAGTCTGCCTGCTGGATTTCCACGAATATCAAGATGCCACCCAGGGACAAGCTGCCACCTGTGCCAACTCGGGCTGCTTTGAGAGTGCCCATGGAGCTCTGCAAAGTTAGACCAGGAACTTGCCTTGGTGAGTTTTGTTTCCCCGGGCAGAAGCATTTGCAGTACCAGGCAGGCTCTCGGAACTTCAGGGCCGTCTGCCTGCTGGATTTCCACGAATATCAAGATGCTGCCCAGGGACAAGCTGCCACTTGGGCCAACTCGCGCTGCTTTGAGGGTGCCCACGGAGCTCTGCAAACTGAGACCATAACCTAGGGTTGTGGGTTTTGTTTTCTCGGGCAGAAGCCTCTCTCAGTACCAGGTAGGCCCTTGTTCCTTAGGGGCAGGCTGCCTGCTGAATTTCCACGAATATCAAGATGCTGCCCAGGGACAAGCTGCCACCTGTGCCAGCTCGGGCTGCTTTGAGGGTGCCCACGGAGCTCTAAAAACTGAGACAGGGTACATGGGGTTATGGGTTATGTTTCCCCGGGCAGAAGCCATTGTAAGTACCAGGTAGGCCCTCGGCCCTTAGGGGCAGGCTGGCAGCAAGACTTCCACGAATATCAAGATGCCGCCCAGGGACAAGCTGCCACCTGTGCCAACTCACGCTGCTTTGAGAGTGCCCACGGATCTCTTCAAACTGAGCCAAAGTATGTGGGGTTTCGGGTTTTTTTTTCCCGGGCAGAACCCTTTGTCAGTACCAGGTAGGCCCTCGGCCCTTCATGGCTGGCTGCCTGCTGGATTTCCACGAATATCAAGATGCCGCCCAGGGATATTCTGCCACCTGTGCCAACTCGGGCTGCTTTGAGAGTGCCCATGGAGCTCTGCAAACTGAGACCATGAACCTGGGGTGCTGAGTTTTGTTTCCCTGGGCAGAAGCATTTGCAGTGCCAGATAGGCCCTTGGTCTTTAAG
>NW_024037750.1:35834-143791 GCF_015832195.1 Motacilla alba alba
GAAGATGTTTGCAGTGCTGGCACACTTTCTCTCTCGGCGAGAAGTCATGGAGAAGCTTTTGGCTAGGATGCAGACGACGAGAGAGGCAGAAGACGGAGGTACGGGGCTGTCCGGAGCGAAGTGCCGCTGGCCGGCGTCTTTCGCCCGAAGCAGCGCTCCGGAGCGCACCGCCACCGGCACAAGCAGCAGTGCGCGAAGAAGCGGCTCTTTCGCCTTCGCTAGACGGAGAGCCGGCAGCTTGCAGGAGGTGAAGAAGCAAGCCGCACAACAGCAGCATTGTGGGCGCAGCTCTCTTACTGCTGCGGGATGGTGGATTGCCACTCGTATGCCTTTGAAAATCACGTTAGCATGCGAATGGAAGAAGTTTTTGGACAACTTTGCAATGCATCTTGCTAGTGCTCCTGCAACGCTCCGTGGAAACTCTTGCGGGTCTCTTTGCGCTGCGAGATGCAAAGAACTGGGTGAACTCGTCAAGCAAGATCGAAGATGTTTGCAGTGCTGGCACACTTTCTCTCTCGGCGAGAAGTCATGGAGAAGCTTTTGGCTAGGATGCAGACGACGAGAGAGGCAGAAGACGGAGGTACGGGGCTGTCCGGAGCGAAGTGCCGCTGGCCGGCGTCTTTCGCCCGAAGCAGCGCTCCGGAGCGCACCGCCACCGGCACAAGCAGCAGTGCGCGAAGTAGCGGCTCTTTCGCTTTCGCTAGACGGAGAGCCGGCAGCTTGCAGGAGGTGAAGAAGCAAGCCGCACAACAGCAGCATTGTGGGCGCAGCTCTCTTACTGCTGCGGGATGGTGGATTGCCACTCGTATGCCTTTGAAAATCACGTTAGCATGCGAATGGAAGAAGTTTTTGGACAACTTTGCAATGCATCTTGCTAGTGCTCCTGCAACGCTCCGTGGAAACTCTTGCGGGTCTCTTTGCTCTGCGAGATGCAAAGAACTGGGTGAACTCGTCAAGCAAGATCGGAAGATGTTTGCAGTGCTGGCACACTTTCTCTCTCGGTCGAGAGCTTTTGGCTAGATCGGAGGTCCGGGGCTGTCCGGAGCGAAGTGCCGCTGGCCGGCGTCTTTCGCCCGAAGCAGGCTAGGCAGTGTGCGAAGAGCGGCTCTTTCGCTTTCGCTAGACGAGAGCGGGCAGGCAGCAAGCCGCACAACAGCAGCAGCAGCTCTACGGGGATGGGGATTGCCACTCTATGCCTATGAAAATCACGTTAGCATGCGAATGGAAGAAGTTTTTTGGCAACTTTGCAATGCCTTGCTAGTGCTCTTGCAACGCTCCGTGGTCTTGCGGGTCTCGCCTGCGAGATGCAGCGAACTCAAGATCGGGAAGATGTTTGCAGAGCGCGAGAAGTCCTTTAGGCCAGACGACGAGAGAGGCAGAAGACGGAGGTAAGCTGTCCGGAGCGAAGTGCCGCTGGCCGGCGTCTTTCGCCCGAAGCAGCGCGCCGGAGCGCACCGCCACCGGCACAAGCAGCAGTGCGCGAAGTAGCGGCTCTTTCGCTTTCGCTAGACGGAGAGCCGGCAGCTTGCAGGAGGTGAAGAAGCAAGCCGCACAACAGCAGCATTGTGGGCGCAGCTCTCTTACTGCTGCGGGATGGTGGATTGCCACTCGTATGCCTTTGAAAATCACGTTAGCATGCGAATGGAAGAAGTTTTTGGACAACTTTGCAATGCATCTTGCTAGTGCTCCTGCAACGCTCCGTGGAAACTCTTGCGGGTCTCTTTGCGCTGCGAGATGCAAAGAACTGGGTGAACTCGTCAAACAAGATCGGAAGATGTTTGCAGTGCTGGCACACTTTCTCTCTCGGCGAGAAGTCAGGGAGAAGCTTTAGGCTAGGATGCAGACGACGAGAGAGACAGAAGACGGAGGTACGGGGCTATCCGGAGCGAAGTGCCGCTGGCCGGCGTCTTTCGCCCGAAGCAGCGCTCCGGAGCGCACCGCCACCGGCACAAGCAGCAGTGCGCGAAGTAGCGGCTCTTTCGCTTTCGCTAGACGGAGAGCCGGCAGCTTGCAGGAGGTGAAGAAGCAAGCCGCACAACACCAGCCCACTGCGGCTAGCTGGTTGCTAGATTTCCACGAATTTCAAGTTGCCACCAAGGGACAGGCTGCCACCAGTGCCAAGTCAGGCTGCTTGCAGAGTGCCTAAAGAGCTCTGCCAACTGAGACCAGGAACGTGGGCTGGTGAGTTTTGTATTCCGGGGGCAGAAGCTGTGTCAGTATCAGGTAGGCCCTCAGTCCTTAGGGGCCGTCTGCCTGCTGGATTTCCGCCAATATCAAGATGCCACCCAGGGACAAGCTGCCACCTGTGCCAACTCAGGCTGCTTTGAGAGTGCCCACGGAGCTCTGCAAACTGAGACCAGGAACGTGGCGTGGTGGGTTTTCTTTCCCCGGGCAGAAGCTTTTGTCAGTACCAGATAGGCCCTTGGCCCTTTGGGGCGGCTGCTCTGCTGGATTTCCGCGAATCTGAAGATGCTGCCCAGGGACAAACTGCCACCTGTGCCGATTCGGGCTGCTTTGAGTGTGCCCATGGAGTTCTGCAATCTGAGACCAGGCACGTGGTGTGGTGAGCTTAGTTTACCTGGGCAGAAGCCTTTGTCAGTACCAGGTAGGCCTTCGCCATTCGGGGCCAGCTGCCTGCTGGTTTTTTGCGAATCTGAAGATGCTGCCCAGGGACAAGCTGCCACCTGTGCCAACTCGCGCTGCCTTGAGAGTGCCCATGGAGCTCTGAAAACTGAGACCATTAACGTGGGTTGGTCTGTTTTGTTTCCCTGGGCAGAAGCATTTGTCAGTACCAGGTAGGCCCTTGGCCCTTTGGGGCGGCTGCTGGCTGGATTTCGCCAATATCAAGATGCCGCCCAGGGGCAAGCTGCCACCTGTGCCAACTCGGGCTGCTTTAAGAGTGCCCACAGAGCTCTGCAAACTGAGACCCGGAACGTGGGGGTGCTGGGTTTTTTTTTCCTGGGCAGAAGCCTTTGTCAGTACCAGGTAGGCTCTCAGTCCTTAGGGGCCGTCGGCCTGCCGGATTTCGACGAATATAAAGATGCCCGCCCAGGGACAAGCTGCCACCTGTGGCAACTCACGCTGATTTTAGAGTACCCATGGAGCTCTGCAAACTGAGACCATGAACGTGTGTTGGCGAATTTTGTTTACCTGGGGCAGAAGCCTTTGTCTGTTCCAGGTAGGCCCACGGCCCTTAGGGGCCGTCTGCCTGCTGGATTTCCGCCAATACCAAGATGCCGCCCAGGGACAAGCTGCCACCTGTGCTAACTCGGGCTGCTTTGAGAGTGCCCATGGAGCTCTGCAAACTGAGATGTGGAACGTGGGGTGGTGGGTTTTGTTTCCCTGGGCAGAAGCCTTTGTCAGTACCAGGAGGGCCTTTGTTCATCAGGGGCAGGCTGGCGGCTCAATTTCCACGAATATCAAGATGCTGCCCAGGGACAAGCTGCCACTTGTGCCAACTCGCGCTGCTTTGAGGGTGCCCACGGAGCTCTGCAAACTGAGACCAGGAACGTAGGATTGTGGGTTTTGTTTTCCCGGGCAGAAGCCTCTCTCAGTGCCAGGTAGGCCCTTGTTCCTTAGGGCAGGCTGGCAGGAAGATTTCCACGAATATCAAGATGCTGCCCAGGGACAAGCTGCCACCTGTGCCAACTCGGGCTGCTTTGAGAGTGCCCATGGAGCTCTGCAAACTGAGACCATGAACCTGGGGTGCTGAGTTTTGTTTCCCTGGGCAGAAGCATTTGCAGTGCCAGGTAGGCCCTTGGTCTTTAAGGGCAGGCAGCCTGCTCAATTTCCATGAATATCAAGATGCTGCCAAAGGACAAGCTGCCACCTGTGCCAACTCGCGCTGCTTTGAGAGTGCCCTTGGAGCTCTGCAAAGTGAGACCAGGAACGTGCGTTGGTGAGTTTTGTTTCCCCGGGCAGAAGCATTTGTCAGTACCAGGTAGGCCCTCGGAATTTCAGGGCCGACTGCCTGCTGGATTTCCACGAATATCAAGATGCCGCCCAGGGACAAGCTGCCACCTGTGCCAACTCGGGCTGCTTAGAGAGTGCCCATGGAGCTCTGCAAACTGAGACCAGAAACGTGGGGTGGTGGGTTTTGTTTCCCCGGGCAGAAGCCTTTGTCAGTACCAGGTCAGGCCCTTGGCCCTTGGGGGCCGGCTGCCTGCAGGATTTCCACAAATATCAAGATGCCGCCCAGGGACAAGCTGCCAAACTGCTGCTTTGAGACCTGCTCTGCAAACTGAGATGTGGAACGTGGGGTGCTGGGGTTTCCCCTGCCTTTGAGAGGTCGGCCCTTGGCCTTGGGGGCCGGCTGCCTGCAGGCCAAATATCAAGATGGAGCTCTGCCAACTCACGCTGCTGAGATGCCCATGGAGCTCTGCAAACATGTGGAACGTGGCTGGTGGGTTTTCTTTCCCGGGCAGAAGCCTTTGTCAGTACCAGGAGAGTCCTTGTTCCTCAGGGGCAGGCTGCCGGCTGGATTTCCACGAATATCAAGATGCTGCCCAGGGACCAGCTGCCACTTGGGCCAACTCGCGCTGCTATGAGGGTGCCCACGGAGCTCTGCAAACTGAGACCAGGAACGTAGGGTTGTGGGTTTTGTTTTCCCGGGCAGAAGCCTCTCTCAGTACCAGGTATGCCCTTGTTCCTTAGGTGCAGGCTGGCAGCAAGCTTTCCACGAATATCAAGATGCTGCCCAGGGATATTCTGCCACCTGTGCCAACTCGGGCTGCTTTGAGAGTGCCCACGGAGCTCTGCAAACTGAGACCATGAACCTGGGGTGCTGAGTTTTGTTTCTCCGGGCAGAAGCATTTGCAGTGCCAGGTAGGACCCTCGGTCCTTAAGGGCAGGCAGCCTGCTGGATTTCCAAGAATATCAAGATGCTGCCCAGGGACAAGCTGCCACCTGTGCCAACTCACGCTGCTTTGAGAGTGCCCATGGTGCTCTGCAAACTGAGACCAGAAACGTGGGGTGCTGGGTTTTGTTTTCCAGGGCAGAAGCCTTTGTCAGTACCAAGTAGGCCCTTGTTCCTTAGGGACAGCCTGGAAGCAAGATTTCCCCGAATATCAAAATGCTGCCCAGGGATATTCTGCCACCTGTGCCAACTCAGGCTGCTTTGAGAGTGCCCATGGAGTTCTTCAAACTGAGACCAGGAACGTGGGTTTGTCGGTGTTGTTTTCCCGGGCAGAAACATTTGCAGGACCAGGTAGGCCCTCGTCCCTTTGGGGGAGGCTGGCACCAGGATTTCCACGAAAATCAAGTTTCCGCCCAGGGACAAGCTGCCACCTTTGCCAACTCACGCTGCTTTGAGAGTGCCCACGGAGCTCTGCAAACTGTGACCAGGACCGTGGGGTGCTGAGTTTTGTTTTCCCGGGCAGAAGTATTTGTCAGTACTAGGTAGGCCCACGGTCTTTCAGGGCCGTCAGCCTGCTGAATTTCCACGAATATCAGGATGCTGCCCACGGAGGAGCTGCCACCTGTGCCAACTCGGGCTGCTTTGAGAGTGCCCATGGTTGCTCTGCAAACTGAGACCAGAAACGTGGGGTGCTGGGTTTTGTTTTCCAGGGCAGAAGCCTTTGTCAGTACCAGGAGGGTCCTTGTTCCTTATGGGCAGTCTGCCTGCTGGATTTCCACGAATATCAAGATGCTGCCCAGGGACAAGCTGCCACCTGTGCCAACTCGGGCTGCTTTGAGAGTGCCCATGGAGCTCTGCAAAGTGGGACCAGGAAACTTGTTCTGAGTATTGTTTTCCCCGGTCAGAAGCATTTGCAGTACCAGGTAGGCTCTCGGAACTTCAGGGCCGTCTGCCTGCTGGATTTCACAAATATCAAGATTGCCGCCCAGGGACAAGCTGCCACCTGTGCCAACTCGGGCTGCTTAGAGAGTGCCCATGGAGCTCTGCAAACTGAGATGTGGAACGTGGGGTGTGGGGTTTTGTTTCCCCGGGCAGAAGCATTTGTCAGTACCAGGTCGGCTCTTGTTCCACAGGGGCAGGCTGCCTGCTGGATTTCCACGAATATCAAGATGCCGCCCAGGGACAAGCTGCCACCTGTGCAACTCGGGCTGCTTAGAGAGTGCCCATGGAGCTCTGCAAACTGAGACCTGGAACGTGGGGTGGTGGGTTTTGTTTCCCCGGGCAGAAGCCTTTGTCAGTACCAGGTCAGGCCTTGGCCCTTGGGGGCCGGCTGCCTGCAGGATTTCCACAAATATCAAGATGCCGCCCAGGGACAAGCTGCCACCTGTGCCAACTCGGGCTGCTTTGAGAGTGCCCACGGTGCTCTGCAAACTGAGATGTGGAACGTGGGGTGGTGGATTTTGTTTCCCTGGGCAGAAGCCTTTGTCAGTACCAGGAAGGCCCTTGTTCCTCAGGGGCAGGCTGCCGGCTGGATTTCCACGAATATCAAGATGCTGCCCAGGGACAAGCTGCCACTTGTGCCAACTCGCGCTGCTTTGAGGGTGCCCACGGAGCTCTGCAAACTGAGACCAGGAACGTAGGACTGTGGGTTTTGTTTTTCCCGGGCAGAAGCCTTTGTCAGTACCAGGTAGGCCCTTGTTCCTTAGGGGCAGGCTGCCTGCAGGATTTCCACGAATATCAAGATGCTGCCCAGGGACAAGCTGCCACCTGTGCCAACGCGGGCTGCTTTGAGAGTGCCCATGGAGCTCTGCAAACTGAGACCATGAACCTGGGGTGCTGAGTTTTGTTTCTCCGGGCAGAAGCATTTGAAGTGCCAGGTACGCCCTCGGTCCTTAAGGGCAGGCAGCCTGCTGGATTTCCACGAATATCAAGATGCTGCCCAGGGACAAGCTGCCACCTGTGCCAACTCGCGCTGCTTTGAGAGTGCCCATGGTGCTCTGCAAACTGAGACCAGAAACGTGGTGTTCTGAGTTTTGTTTTCCCGGGCAGAAGCCTTTGTCAGTACCAGGTCGGCCCTTGGCCCTTGGGGGCCAGCTGCCTGCAGGATTTCCACGAATATCAAAATGCTGCCCAGGGACAAGCTGCCACTTGTGCCAACTTGGGCTGCTTTGAGAGTGCCCACGGAGCTCTTCAAACTGAGCCAAAGTATGTGGGGTTTCGGGTTTTGTTTTCCCGGGCAGAAGCCTTTGTCAGTACGAAGTAGGCCCTCAGCCCTTAGAGGCAGTCTGCCTGCTGGATTTCCACGAATATCAAGATGCCACCCAGGGACAAGCTGCCACCTGTGCCAACTCGGGCTGCTTTGAGAGTGCCCATGGAGCTCTGCAAAGTTAGACCAGGAACTTGCCTTGGTGAGTTTTGTTTCCCCGGGCAGAAGCATTTGCAGTACCAGGCAGGCTCTCGGAACTTCAGGGCCGTCTGCCTGCTGGATTTCCACGAATATCAAGATGCTGCCCAGGGACAAGCTGCCACTTGGGCCAACTCGCGCTGCTTTGGGGGTGCCCACGGAGCTCTGCAAACTGAGACCATAACCTAGGGTTGTGGGTTTTGTTTTCTCGGGCAGAAGCCTCTCTCAGTACCAGGTAGGCCCTTGTTCCTTAGGGGCAGGCTGCCTGCTGAATTTCCACGAATATCAAGATGCTGCCCAGGGACAAGCTGCCACCTGTGCCAACTCACGCTGCTTTGAGAGTGCCCACGGATCTCTTCAAACTGAGCCAAAGTATGTGGGGTTTCGGGTTTTTTTTTCCCGGGCAGAACCCTTTGTCAGTACCAAGTAGGACCTCGGCCCTTAGAGGCAGTCTGCCTGCTGGATTTCCACGCATATCAAGATGCCGCCCAGGAACAAGCTGCCACCTGTGCCAACTTGGGCTGCTTTGAGAGTACCCATGGTGCTCTACAAACAGAAACCAGGAGCGTGGGATGGTGAGTTTTTTTTTTTCCTCGGCAGAAGCCTTTGTCAGTACCAGGTAGGCCCTCGGCCCTTCATGGCTGGCTGCCTGCTGGATTTCCACGAATATCAAGATGCCGCCCAGGGATATTCTGCCACCTGTGCCAACTCGGGCTGCTTTGAGAGTGCCCATGGAGCTCTGCAAACTGAGACCGGGACCGTGGGGTTCTGAGTTTTGTTTTCCCGGCAGAAGCCTTTGTCAGTACCAGGTAGGCCTTCGGCCCTATGGGTCCGGTTGCAGGCTGGATTTCCCCGAATAACAAGATGCCGCCCAGGGACAAGCTGCCACCTGTGCCAACTCGGGCTGCTTTGAGAGTGCCCATGGAGCTCTTCAAACTGTGGCCTGGAACGTCGGGTAATGTATCTTGTTTTGCTGGGTAGAAGACTATCTCTGTACTAGGTCGGCCCTCCACCCTTAGCGGCCGGCTCCCCGCTGGATTTGCCCGAATATCACGGTGCCGTCCCGGGTCAAGCTGCCACGTGTGCCAACTCGGGCTGCTTTGAGAGTGCCCATGGAGCTCTACAAACTGAGACCAGCAACGTGGGATGGTGAGCTTTGTTTTTCTGGGAAGAAGCCTTTGTCAGTACCAGGTAGGCCCTCGGCCCTAAGGGGCCTGTTGCCTCCTGGATATCCACAAATATCAAGATGCCTCTCAGGGACAAGCTGCCACCTGTGCTAGCTCTGGCTGCTTTGAGAGTGCCCACGGAACTCTGCAAACTGAGACTAAGACCTTGGGGTGGTGGGTTTTTTTTCTCCTTGGGCAGTATAATGCACAATACCTAGGTGTCCCTAAGCACGTTGATGCTTGGTGCCTGCTCGATTTCTGTATTATTCAGGATGCCATCCAATTAAAGGCTGATAGCTGTGCCAACGTTGGGTGCTTGCACAGTGCCCACAGAGCTCTGCAAACTGAGACCTAGACGGTGAGGTGTTGAGTTTTTTTCCTGGGCTGTTGCCCGCACAGTACTTTTGTGGCCATTTGGGGCCTGAGACCAGGAAGGTGAGGTGGTGAGTTTGGTTTCCCTGGGAAAAAGCTCACCACATTTTTTGGATGGGCCTTGCGTGCAGGCCCCGGTTGGCTGCTGTAATGCTGCATTGATCAAGATCTAGCTCACGTACAACCTGCCACCTGTGCCACCTCAGGCTGCTCTCACAGTGCCTGTGGATACAACGCTCTGTTTGACTCTTAGAGGTCTAATTACAAGCTGTGTTTGATAAATTATGAGTGTGGTAAATGAATGTGTTCTAGGAGTGTGAGATCCTTGAAATAGTATAATTTTTGATTTTCTTATGGTTGGAAGATCGTTTTACAAGCATAATGGGAATACTCCTTTTTTTAGGTACTTTTTCTTCTAGAAAGTATACCATAAGTGTTTTCTAATATTAAATGACAGAGCAGCCCGTTGATCCTTTACTGGAAATTTTTCCTATTTTTCAAAAATAACAGAAAAAAGCTCTTGCAAAAATAAGGGGAAAAAATTGCTTTAAAAAGTATTTCATTACAGCTTTTAAAGGCAATTAAAGTGCACCCATTGCTGATGGGAAGCCGATAACTGGTTAAACATGTATTCACTTGTTATGTCTCTCTAAAGAAATACTCTAACATCAAGCAATTAATCCCTTCCATCATAGTTTTAACCTCTTTCCTATTTTAAATGTCAATGAAAAACATCATGAAGAACTCCATATGTATCTCTCCGATTCATCTTACATACAAAGCAACTATTTTTCCACCGGTTTGCTTGATGGTCTGCTTACTGCATTCAGCATTTTTTGGCATGCTTTTTTGCTTCTTTCTGCTGTCAATACTGGCCAATACATGCCATCTGCCAATGGTAGGATTTCTCTCACCTAAGCATATGGATTGAATCTTTAAGATCACTTTCGATAAAATGGATAAAAAAGGAGTTGTTTGATTCCACCTAACATTGAGTCTCTTGGTAAAGGTCACCTGGAGAAAAGTTTTTGCTTCTAGAATTCAACTCATGGATTGAAATATTTGAGAAGACTGATAGGCACTGGAGCATGGAGACACCTTCAGCCTCTGTGGATATAAAGCCCAGATTAAAATGATCAATTCTCTCAACTTGATGGACTGTACTGAGCAGAATTCTGACTAGAATCTCTTTCACACATAGAACACCCTGTTCAAGACACATGGTAAGATGAAGCTCACCTCCGGTTCCCTGCAGGTATTTGTATTTCTAATGAGTCTTTGGGATGCCTAGGTGATTTTCAGATGTCTAAAGATGAGACAAAGCCCACGACTTTCTCAAGACCTGGAACCATCTCCCTAGAAGCTGCAAAACACACAATGCCTCACTTGTGTCAAATTTGCCAAAGCAAGGACTAGAGCAAGAACTGGATGCAAAATACTTACACAGAGATGATAGTTTTTAAGATATTCATCAGATATTCTTCACATGGGAAGAGTCTTTGAACTCTTCTGTGATAGAACCCCAAAACTAAATGTTTTTTTTTTTTCATTGAGAACTCTTCTTGATGCAATTCTTCAACTTGGCATGGCTTAATTCAATAGCATCCAAGTCAGAGAAAAATTGATAAAGGCAGATAGGAAAGAAAATTAGAAATTCGTTACTCAGAGTGTGAGTAGGAAGACAGGGAGCCATTCAAAAGAATAAGGAAACAAAACAGGAGCAGTGAAAATGAGACACATCCTGCATCTTTCCGGCGGGGAAGATGGATTATTTAATTAGTGACAAAATTAGAAGAGCCTGAACATTTGCTGTCCCACAACAGGAACAGAAAAACCATTGGGCACGCACATAATAGCCAAAGAAACATAACAAAGAGAAGGAAATACAGAGAATAGGAAAAAGAAGTAAGACGCTTTTTTCAATCATTGAAATTCAGGTGGTGTATCATTCTAATACACTTTTTTATACAGTAAAAGAGTAGTTATATACAGTCGGGTAAATTGCAGCTATGTATCATTTTTAGACAGGAAATGTTTTCCAAGAAACATGTACCAGATTATATATACAAGTTCCTGACTGCCAAAGAAGAAAGTACAAAACAGCAAACACTTGGGTAAAGTCCCAGGAACCAGAGATCAAGATCTACACCGATATAAGGAGAGCGGTGAGTTTTTCAAGAAGCAAAAGCGAATGCAGCTGACTGTGCTTGTGGATGAAAAGCTGTGGGATTTTTTGCAATTCCATTAAGAGCGCACAAAAGCGCGGTGCTCGGCTGCCTCATGCTTCGCATGCTGCGAGATGCACAGAAATTAAGATGAGCAAGGTTCTTCAGCTTTGCCCTTTTTCAGCAGCTGCGCCACACCGATGGACTGGAATATCTCTCGAGATGTTTTCCTTTCTCAAGAATGTATTGTTGCTGTGTCTTGACCGCACAAGGATAAGTATGAAGAGATCATAGCCATCTCGAAATAAATTCGCCGCTTTATTAAAAAGATAAATGCTTCAACAATGCGCAGCCACGACAAAAATCAGGGCCAAGACTGGGAGACGTTTGCTGTGCTGGCACCCAATTTCTGTCGGCGAAAAGTCATGGAGAAGCTTTT
This sequence comes from Motacilla alba alba, assembly GCF_015832195.1. Taxonomy (NCBI): domain Eukaryota; kingdom Metazoa; phylum Chordata; class Aves; order Passeriformes; family Motacillidae; genus Motacilla; species Motacilla alba. The sequence continues at coordinate 47,236 of NW_024037750.1, forward strand.
GGCTTGGATGCAGACGACGAGAGAGGCAGAAGACGGAGGTACGGGGCTGTCCGGAGCGAAGTGCCGCTGGCCGGCGTCTTTCGCCCGAAGCAGCGCGCCGGAGCGCACCGCCACCGGCACAAGCAGCAGTGCGCGAAGAAGCGGCTCTTTCGCCTTCGCTAGACGGAGAGCCGGCAGCTTGCAGGAGGTGAAGAAGCAAGCCGCACAACAGCAGCATTGTGGGCGCAGCTCTCTTACTGCTGCGGGATGGTGGATTGCCACTCGTATGCCTTTGAAAATCACGTTAGCATGCGAATAGAAGAAGTTTTTGGACAACTTTGCAATGCATCTTGCTAGTGCTCCTGCAACGCTCCGTGGAAACTCTTGCGGGTCTCTTTGCGCTGCGAGATGCAAAGAACTGGGTGAACTCGTCAAGCAAGATCGGTAGATGTTTGCAGTGCTGGCACACTTTCTCTCTCGGCGAGAAGTCATGGAGAAGCTTTAGGCTAGGATGCAGACGACGAGAGAGGCAGAAGACGGAGGTCCGGGGCTATCCGGAGCGAAGTGCCGCTGGCCGGCGTCTTTCGCCCGAAGCAGCGCTCCGGAGCGCACCGCCACCGGCACAAGCAGCAGTGCGCGAAGAAGCGGCTCTTTCGCCTTCGCTAGACGGAGAGCCGGCAGCTTGCAGGAGGTGAAGAAGCAAGCCGCACAACAGCAGCATTGTGGGCGCAGCTCTCTTACTGCTGCGGGATGGTGGGTTGCCACTCGCATGCCTTTGAAAATCACGTTAGCATGCGAATGGAAGAAGTTTTTGGACAACTTTGCAATGCATCTTGCTAGTGCTCCTGCAACGCTCCGTGGAAACTCTTGCGGGTCTCTTTGCGCTGCGAGATGCAAAGAACTGGGTGAACTCGTCAAACAAGATCGGTAGATGTTTGCAGTGCTGGCACACTTTCTCTCTCGGCGAGAAGTCATGGAGAAGCTTTTGGCTAGGATGCAGACGACGAGAGAGGAAGAAGACGGAGGTACGGGGCTGTCCGGAGCGAAGTGCCGCTCGCGGGCGTCTATCGCCCGAAGCAGCGCTCCGGAGCGCACCGCCACCGGCACAAGCAGCAGTGCGCGAAGAAGCGGCTCTTTCGCCTTCGCTAGACGGAGAGCCGGCAGCTTGCAGGAGGTGAAGAAGCAAGCCGCACAACAGCAGCATTGTGGGCGCAGCTCTCGAACTGCTGCGGGATGGTGGATTGCCACTCGTATGCCTTTGAAAATCACGTTAGCATGCGAATGGAAGAAGTTTTTGGACAACTTTGCAATGCATCTTGCTAGTGCTCCTGCAACGCTCCGTGGAAACTCTTGCGGGTCTCTTTGCGCTGCGAGATGCAAAGAACTGGGTGAACTCGTCAAGCAAGATCGGAAGATGTTTGCAGTGCTGGCACACTTTCTCTCTCGGCGAGAAGTCATGGAGAAGCTTTAGGCTAGAATGCAGACGACGAGAGAGGCAGAAGACGGAGGTACGGAGCTGTCCGGAGCGAAGTGCCGCTGGCCGGCGTCTTTCGCCCGAAGCAGCGCTCCGGAGCGCACCGCCACCGGCACAAGCAGCAGTGCGCGAAGAAGCGGCTCTTTCGCCTTCGCTAGACGGAGAGCCGGCAGCTTGCAGGAGGTGAAGAAGCAAGCCGCACAACAGCAGCATTGTGGGCGCAGCTCTCTTACTGCTGCGGGATGGTGGATTGCCACTCGTATGCCTTTGAAAATCACGTTAGCATGCGAATGGAAGAAGTTTTTGGACAACTTTGCAATGCATCTTGCTAGTGCTCCTGCAACGCTCCGTGGAAACTCTTGCGGGTCTCTTTGCGCTGCGAGATGCAAAGAACTGGGTGAACTCGTCAAGCAAGATCGGAAGATGTTTGCAGTGCTGGCACACTTTCTCTCTCGGCGAGAAGTCATGGAGAAGCTTTAGGCTAGAATGCAGACGACGAGAGAGGCAGAAGACGGAGGTACGGAGCTGTCCGGAGCGAAGTGCCGCTGGCCGGCGTCTTTCGCCCGAAGCAGCGCTCCGGAGCGCACCGCCACCGGCACAAGCAGCAGTGCGCGAAGTAGCGGCTCTTTCGCTTTCGCTAGACGGAGAGCCGGCAGCTTGCAGGAGGTGAAGAAGCAAGCCGCACAACAGCAGCCTTGTGGGCGCAGCTCTCGAACTGCTGCGGGATGGTGGATTGCCACTCGTATGCCTTTGAAAATCACGTTAGCATGCGAATGGAAGAAGTTTTTGGACAACTTTGCAATGCATCTTGCTAGTGCTCCTGCAACGCTCCGTGGAAACTCTTGCGGGTCTCTTTGCGCTGCGAGATGCAAAGAACTGGGTGAACTCGTCAAACAAGATCGGAAGATGTTTGCAGAGCTGGCACACTTTCTCTCTCGGCGAGAAGTCATGGAGAAGCTTTAGGCTAGGATGCAGACGTCGAGAGAGGCAGAAGACGGAGGTACGGGGCTGTCCGGAGCGAAGTGCCGCTGGCCGGCGTCTTTCGCCCGAAGCAGCGCGCCGGAGCGCACCGCCACCGGCACAAGCAGCAGTGCGCGAAGTAGCGGCTCTTTCGCTTTCGCTAGACGGAGAGCCGGCAGCTTGCAGGAGGTGAAGAAGCAAGCCGCACAACAGCAGCCTTGTGGGCGCAGCTCTCGAACTGCTGCGGGATGGTGGATTGCCACTCGCATGCCTTTGAAAATCACGTTAGCATGCGAATGGAAGAAGTTTTTGGACAACTTTGCAAAGCATCTTGCTAGTGCTCCTGCAACGCTCCGTGGAAACTCTTGCGGGTCTCTTTGCGCTGCGAGATGCAAAGAACTGGGTGAACTCGTCAAGCAAGATCGGAAGATGTTTGCAATGCTGGCACACTTTCTCTCTCGGCGAGAAGTCATGGAGAAGCTTTTGGCTAGGATGCAGACGACGAGAGAGGCAGAAGACGGAGGTACGGGGCTGTCCGGAGCGAAGTGCCGCTGGCCGGCGTCTTTCGCCCGAAGCAGCGCTCCGGAGCGCACCGCCACCGGCACAAGCAGCAGTGCGCGAAGTAGCGGCTCTTTCGCTTTCGCTAGACGGAGAGCCGGCAGCTTGCAGCAGGTGAAGAAGCAAGCCGCACAACAGCAGCCTTGTGGGCGCAGCTGTCGAACTGCTGCGGGATGGTGGATTGCCACTCGTATGCCTTTGAAAATCACGTTAGCATGCGAATGGAAGAAGTTTTTGGACAACTTTGCAATGCATCTTGCTAGTGCTCCTGCAACGCTCCGTGGAAACTCTTGCGGGTCTCTTTGAGCTGCGAGATGCAAAGAACTGGGTGAACTCGTCAAACAAGATCGGTAGATGTTTGCAGTGCTGGCACACTTTCTCTCTCGGCGAGAAGTCATGGAGAAGCTTTTGGCTAGGATGCAGACGACGAGAGAGGCAGAAGACGGAGGTACGGGGCTGTCCGGAGCGAAGTGCCGCTGGCCGGCGTCTTTCGCCCGAAGCAGCGCTCCGGAGCGCACCGCCACCGGCACAAGCAGCAGTGCGCGAAGTAGCGGCTCTTTCGCTTTCGCTAGACGGAGAGCCGGCAGCTTGCAGGAGGTGAAGAAGCAAGCCGCACAACAGCAGCCTTGTGGGCGCAGCTCTCTTACTGCTGCGGGATGGTGGATTGCCACTCGTATGCCTTTGAAAATCACGTTAGCATGCGAATGGAAGAAGTTTTTGGACAACTTTGCAATGCATCTTGCTAGTGCTCCTGCAACGCTCCGTGGAAACTCTTGCGGGTCTCTTTGCGCTGCGAGATGCAAAGAACTGGGTGAACTCGTCAAGCAAGATCGGAAGATGTTTGCAGTGCTGGCACACTTTCTCTCTCGGCGAGAAGTCATGGAGAAGCTTTTGGCTAGGATGCAGACGACGAGAGAGGCAGAAGACGGAGGTACGGGGCTGTCCGGAGCGAAGTGCCGCTGGCCGGCGTCTTTCGCCCGAAGCAGCGCTCCGGAGCGCACCGCCACCGGCACAAGCAGCAGTGCGCGAAGAAGCGGCTCTTTCGCTTTCGCTAGACGGAGAGCCGGCAGCTTGCAGGAGGTGAAGAAGCAAGCCGCACAACAGCAGCATTGTGGGCGCAGCTCTCTTACTGCTGCGGGATGGTGGGTTGCCACTCGTATGCCTTTGAAAATCACGTTAGCATGCGAATGGAAGAAGTTTTTGGACAACTTTGCAATGCATCTTGCTAGTGCTCCTGCAACGCTCCGTGGAAACTCTTGCGGGTCTCTTTGCGCTGCGAGATGCAAAGAACTGGGTGAACTCGTCAAACAAGATCGGTAGATGTTTGCAGTGCCGGCACACTTTCTCTCTCGGCGAGAAGTCATGGAGAAGCTTTTGGCTAGGATGCAGACGACGAGAGAGGCAGAAGACGGAGGTACGGGGCTATCCGGAGCGAAGTGCCGCTGGCCGGCGTCTTTCGCCCGAAGCAGCGCTCCGGAGCGCACCGCCACCGGCACAAGCAGCAGTGCGCGAAGTAGCGGCTCTTTCGCCTTCGCTAGACGGAGAGCCGGCAGCTTGCAGCAGGTGAAGAAGCAAGCCGCACAACAGCAGCCTTGTGGGCGCAGCTGTCGAACTGCTGCGGGATGGTGGATTGCCACTCGTATGCCTTTGAAAATCACGTTAGCATGCGAATGGAAGAAGTTTTTGGACAACTTTGCAATGCATCTTGCTAGTGCTCCTGCAACGCTCCGTGGAAACTCTTGCGGGTCTCTTTGCGCTGCGAGATGCAAAGAACTGGGTGAACTCGTCAAGCAAGATCGGAAGATGTTTGCAGTGCTGGCACACTTTCTCTCTCGGCGAGAAGTCATGGAGAAGCTTTAGGCTAGAATGCAGACGACGAGAGAGGCAGAAGACGGAGGTACGGAGCTGTCCGGAGCGAAGTGCCGCTGGCCGGCGTCTTTCGCCCGAAGCAGCGCTCCGGAGCGCACCGCCACCGGCACAAGCAGCAGTGCGCGAAGTAGCGGCTCTTTCGCTTTCGCTAGACGGAGAGCCGGCAGCTTGCAGGAGGTGAAGAAGCAAGCCGCACAACAGCAGCCTTGTGGGCGCAGCTCTCGAACTGCTGCGGGATGGTGGATTGCCACTCGTATGCCTTTGAAAATCACGTTAGCATGCGAATGGAAGAAGTTTTTGGACAACTTTGCAATGCATCTTGCTAGTGCTCCTGCAACGCTCCGTGGAAACTCTTGCGGGTCTCTTTGCGCTGCGAGATGCAAAGAACTGGGTGAACTCGTCAAGCAAGATCGGAAGATGTTTGCAATGCTGGCACACTTTCTCTCTCGGCGAGAAGTCATGGAGAAGCTTTTGGCTAGGATGCAGACGACGAGAGAGGCAGAAGACGGAGGTACGGGGCTGTCCGGAGCGAAGTGCCGCTGGCCGGCGTCTTTCGCCCGAAGCAGCGCTCCGGAGCGCACCGCCACCGGCACAAGCAGCAGTGCGCGAAGTAGCGGCTCTTTCGCTTTCGCTAGACGGAGAGCCGGCAGCTTGCAGCAGGTGAAGAAGCAAGCCGCACAACAGCAGCCTTGTGGGCGCAGCTGTCGAACTGCTGCGGGATGGTGGATTGCCACTCGTATGCCTTTGAAAATCACGTTAGCATGCGAATGGAAGAAGTTTTTGGACAACTTTGCAATGCATCTTGCTAGTGCTCCTGCAACGCTCCGTGGAAACTCTTGCGGGTCTCTTTGAGCTGCGAGATGCAAAGAACTGGGTGAACTCGTCAAACAAGATCGGTAGATGTTTGCAGTGCTGGCACACTTTCTCTCTCGGCGAGAAGTCATGGAGAAGCTTTTGGCTAGGATGCAGACGACGAGAGAGGCAGAAGACGGAGGTACGGGGCTGTCCGGAGCGAAGTGCCGCTGGCCGGCGTCTATCGCCCGAAGCAGCGCTCCGGAGCGCACCGCCACCGGCACAAGCAGCAGTGCGCGAAGAAGCGGCTCTTTCGCTTTCGCTAGACGGAGAGCCGGCAGCTTGCAGGAGGTGAAGAAGCAAGCCGCACAACAGCAGCATTGTGGGCGCAGCTCTCTTACTGCTGCGGGATGGTGGGTTGCCACTCGTATGCCTTTGAAAATCACGTTAGCATGCGAATGGAAGAAGTTTTTGGACAACTTTGCAATGCATCTTGCTAGTGCTCCTGCAACGCTCCGTGGAAACTCTTGCGGGTCTCTTTGCGCTGCGAGATGCAAAGAACTGGGTGAACTCGTCAAGCAAGATCGGAAGATGTTTGCAGTGCTGGCACACTTTCTCTCTCGGCGAGAAGTCATGGAGAAGCTTTTGGCTAGGATGCAGACGACGAGAGAGGCAGAAGACGGAGGTACGGGGCTGTCCGGAGCGAAGTGCCGCTGGCCGGCGTCTTTCGCCCGAAGCAGCGCTCCGGAGCGCACCGCCACCGGCACAAGCAGCAGTGCGCGAAGTAGCGGCTCTTTCGCTTTCGCTAGACGGAGAGCCGGCAGCTTGCAGGAGGTGAAGAAGCAAGCCGCACAACAGCAGCCTTGTGGGCGCAGCTCTCTTACTGCTGCGGGATGGTGGATTGCCACTCGTATGCCTTTGAAAATCACGTTAGCATGCGAATGGAAGAAGTTTTTGGACAACTTTGCAATGCATCTTGCTAGTGCTCCTGCAACGCTCCGTGGAAACTCTTGCGGGTCTCTTTGCGCTGCGAGATGCAAAGAACTGGGTGAACTCGTCAAGCAAGATGGGAAGATGTTTGCAGTGCTGGCACACTTTCTCTCTCGGCGAGAAGTCATGGAGAAGCTTTAGGCTAGAATGCAGACGACGAGAGAGGCAGAAGACGGAGGTACGGAGCTGTCCGGAGCGAAGTGCCGCTCGCGGGTGTCTATCGCCCGAAGCAGCGCTCCGGAGCGCACCGCCACCGGCACAAGCAGCAGTGCGCGAAGAAGCGGCTCTTTCGCCTTCGCTAGACGGAGAGCCGGCAGCTTGCAGGAGGTGAAGAAGCAAGCCGCACAACAGCAGCCTTGTGGGCGCAGCTCTCTTACTGCTGCGGGATGGTGGATTGCCACTCGTATGCCTTTGAAAATCACGTTAGCATGCGAATGGAAGAAGTTTTTGGACAACTTTGCAATGCATCTTGCTAGTGCTCCTGCAACGCTCCGTGGAAACTCTTGCGGGTCTCTTTGCGCTGCGAGATGCGAAGAACTGGGTGAACTCGTCAAGCAAGATGGGAAGATGTTTGCAGTGCTGGCACACTTTCTCTCTCGGCGAGAAGTCATGGAGAAGCTTTTGGCTAGGATGCAGACGACGAGAGAGGCAGAAGACGGAGGTACGGGGCTGTCCGGAGCGAAGTGCCGCTGGCCGGCGTCTTTCGCCCGAAGCAGCGCTCCGGAGCGCACCGCCACCGGCACAAGCAGCAGTGCGCGAAGTAGCGGCTCTTTCGCTTTCGCTAGACGGAGAGCCGGCAGCTTGCAGGAGGTGAAGAAGCAAGCCGCACAACAGCAGCCTTGTGGGCGCAGCTCTCTTACTGCTGCGGGATGGTGGATTGCCACTCGTATGCCTTTGAAAATCACGTTAGCATGCGAATGGAAGAAGTTTTTGGACAACTTTGCAATGCATCTTGCTAGTGCTCCTGCAACGCTCCGTGGAAACTCTTGCGGGTCTCTTTGCTCTGCGAGATGCAAAGAACTGGGTGAACTCGTCAAGCAAGATCGGAAGATGTTTGCAGTGCTGGCACACTTTCTCTCTCGGCGAGAAGTCATGGAGAAGCTTTTGGCTAGGATGCAGACGACGAGAGAGGCAGAAGACGGAGGTACGGGGCTATCCGGAGCGAAGTGCCGCTGGCCGGCGTCTTTCGCCCGAAGCAGCGCTCCGGAGCGCACCGCCACCGGCACAAGCAGCAGTGCGCGAAGTAGCGGCTCTTTCGCTTTCGCTAGACGGAGAGCCGGCAGCTTGCAGGAGGTGAAGAAGCAAGCCGCACAACAGCAGCATTGTGGGCGCAGCTCTCGAACTGCTGCGGGATGGTGGATTGCCACTCGTATGCCTTTGAAAATCACGTTAGCATGCGAATGGAAGAAGTTTTTGGACAACTTTGCAATGCATCTTGCTAGTGCTCCTGCAACGCTCCGTGGAAACTCTTGCGGGTCTCTTTGCGCTGCGAGATGCAAAGAACTGGGTGAACTCGTCAAACAAGATCGGAAGATGTTTGCAGTGCTGGCACACTTTCTCTCTCGGCGAGAAGTCATGGAGAAGCTTTTGGCTAGGATGCAGACGACGAGAGAGACAGAAGACGGAGGTACGGGGCTGTCCGGAGCGAAGTGCCGCTGGTCGGCGTCTTTCGCCCGAAGCAGCGCTCCGGAGCGCACCGCCACCGGCACAAGCAGCAGTGCGCGAAGTAGCGGCTCTTTCGCTTTCGCTAGACGGAGAGCCGGCAGCTTGCAGGAGGTGAAGAAGCAAGCCGCACAACACCAGCCCACTGCGGCTAGCTGGTTGCTAGATTTCCACGAATTTCAAGTTGCCACCAAGGGACAGGCTGCCACCAGTGCCAAGTCAGGCTGCTTGCAGAGTGCCTAAAGAGCTCTGCCAACTGAGACCAGGAACGTGGGCTGGTGAGTTTTGTATTCCGGGGCAGAAGCTGTGTCAGTATCAGGTAGGCCCTCAGTCCTTAGGGGCCGTCTGCCTGCTGGATTTCCGCCAATATCAAGATGCCGCCCAGGGACAAGCTGCCACCTGTGCCAACTCAGGCTGCTTTGAGAGTGCCCACGGAGCTCTGCAAACTGAGACCAGGAACGTGGCGTGGTGGGTTTTCTTTCCCCGGGCAGAAGCTTTTGTCAGTACCAGATAGGCCCTTGGCCCTTTGGGGCGGCTGCCTGCTGGATTTCCGCCAATATCAAGATGCTGCCCAGGGACAAACTGCCGCCTGTGCCAATTCGGGCTGCTTTGAGTGTGCCCATGGAGTTCTGCAATCTGAGACCAGGCACGTGGTGTGGTGAGCTTAGTTTACCTGGGCAGAAGCCTTTGTCAGTACCAGGTAGGCCTTCGCCCTTCGGGGCCAGCTGCCTGCTGGGTTTTTGCGAATCTGAAGATGCTGCCCAGGGACAAGCTGCCACCTGTGCCAACTCGCGCTGCCTTGAGAGTGCCCATGGAGCTCTGAAAACTGAGACCATTAACGTGGGTTGGTCTGTTTTGTTTCCCTGGGCAGAAGCATTTGTCAGTACCAGGTAGGCCCTTGGCCCTTTGGGGCGGCTGCTGGCTGGATTTCCGCCAATATCAAGATGCCGCCCAGGGGCAAGCTGCCACCTGTGCCAACTCGGGCTGCTTTAAGAGTGCCCACAGAGCTCTGCAAACTGAGACCCGGAACGTGGGGTGGTGGGTTTTTTTTTCCTGGGCAGAAGCCTTTGTCAGTACCAGGTAGGCTCTCAGTCCTTAGGGGGCCGTCGGCCTGCCGGATTTCGACGAATATAAAGATGCCGCCCAGGGACAAGCTGCCACCTGTGGCAACTCACGCTGATTTTAGAGTACCCATGGAGCTCTGCAAACTGAGACCATGAACGTGTGTTGGCGAATTTTGTTTACCTGGGCAGAAGCCTTTGTCTGTTCCAGGTAGGCCCACGGCCCTTAGGGGCCGTCTGCCTGCTGGATTTCCGCCAATACCAAGATGCCGCCCAGGGACAAGCTGCCACCTGTGCTAACTCGGGCTGCTTTGAGAGTGCCCATGGAGCTCTGCAAACTGAGATGTGGAACGTGGGGTGGTGGGTTTTGTTTCCCTGGGCAGAAGCCTTTGTCAGTACCAGGAGGGCCTTTGTTCATCAGGGGCAGGCTGGCGGCTCAATTTCCACGAATATCAAGATGCTGCCCAGGGACAAGCTGCCACTTGTGCCAACTCGCGCTGCTTTGAGGGTGCCCACGGAGCTCTGCAAACTGAGACCAGGAACGTAGGATTGTGGGTTTTGTTTTCCCGGGCAGAAGCCTCTCTCAGTGCCAGGTAGGCCCTTGTTCCTTAGGGGCAGGCTGGCAGGAAGATTTCCACGAATATCAAGATGCTGCCCAGGGACAAGCTGCCACCTGTGCCAACTCGGGCTGCTTTGAGAGTGCCCATGGAGCTCTGCAAACTGAGACCATGAACCTGGGGTGCTGAGTTTTGTTTCCCTGGGCAGAAGCATTTGCAGTGCCAGGTAGGCCCTTGGTCTTTAAGGGCAGGCAGCCTGCTGGATTTCCATGAATATCAAGATGCTGCCAATGGACAAGCTGCCACCTGTGCCAACTCGCGCTGCTTTGAGAGTGCCCATGGAGCTCTGCAAAGTGAGACCAGGAACGTGCGTTGGTGAGTTTTGTTTCCCCGGGCAGAAGCATTTGTCAGTACCAGGTAGGCCCTCGGAATTTCAGGGCCGACTGCCTGCTGGATTTCCACGAATATCAAGATGCTGCCCAGGGACAAGCTGCCACCTGTGCCAACTCGGGCTGCTTTGAGGGTGCCCATGGAGCTCTGCAAACTGAGACCAGAAACGTGGGGTGCTGGGTTTTGTTTCCCCTGGCAGAAGCCTTTGTCAGTACCAGGTCGGCCCTTGGCCCTTGGGGGCCGGCTGCCTGCAGGATTTCCACAAATATCAAGATGCCGCCCAGGGACAAACTGCCACCTGTGCCAACTTGGGCTGCTTTGAGAGTGCCCATGGAGCTCTGCAAACTGAGAATATTAGTGGAACATGGGGTGGTGGGTTTTCTTTCCCCGGGCAGAAGCCTTTGTCAGTACCAGGAGAGTCCTTGTTCCTCAGGGGCAGGCTGCCGGCTGGATTTCCACGAATATCAAGATGCTGCCCAGGGACCAGCTGCCACTTGGGCCAACTCGCGCTGCTATGAGGGTGCCCACGGAGCTCTGCAAACTGAGACCAGGAACGTAGGGTTGTGGGTTTTGTTTTCCCGGGCAGAAGCCTCTCTCAGTACCAGGTATGCCCTTGTTCCTTAGGTGCAGGCTGGCAGCAAGCTTTCCACGAATATCAAGATGCTGCCCAGGGATATTCTGCCACCTGTGCCAACTCGGGCTGCTTTGAGAGTGCCCACGGAGCTCTGCAAACTGAGACCATGAACCTGGGGTGCTGAGTTTTGTTTCTCCGGGCAGAAGCATTTGCAGTGCCAGGTAGGCCCTCGGTCCTTAAGGGCAGGCAGCCTGCTGGATTTCCAAGAATATCAAGATGCTGCCCAGGGACAAGCTGCCACCTGTGCCAACTCACGCTGCTTTGAGAGTGCCCATGGTGCTCTGCAAACTGAGACCAGAAACGTGGGGTGCTGGGTTTTGTTTTCCAGGGCAGAAGCCTTTGTCAGTACCAAGTAGGCCCTTGTTCCTTAGGGACAGCCTGGCAGCAAGATTTCCCCGAATATCAAAATGCTGCCCAGGGATATTCTGCCACCTGTGCCAACTCAGGCTGCTTTGAGAGTGCCCACGGAGTTCTTCAAACTGAGACCAGGAACGTGGGTTTGTCGGTGTTGTTTTCCCGGGCAGAAACATTTGCAGGACCAGGTAGGCCCTCGGCCCTTTGGGGGAGGCTGGCACCAGGATTTCCACGAAAATCAAGTTTCCGCCCAGGGACAAGCTGCCACCTTTGCCAACTCACGCTGCTTTGAGAGTGCCCACGGAGCTCTGCAAACTGTGACCAAGACCGTGGGGTGCTGAGTTTTGTTTTCCCGGGCAGAAGTATTTGTCAGTACTAGGTAGGCCCACGGTCTTTCAGGGCCGTCAGCCTGCTGAATTTCCACGAATATCAGGATGCTGCCCACGGAGGAGCTGCCACCTGTGCCAACTTGGGCTGCTTTGAGAGTGCCCATGGTGCTCTGCAAACTGAGACCAGAAACGTGGGGTGCTGGGTTTTGTTTTCCAGGGCAGAAGCCTTTGTCAGTACCAGGAGGGTCCTTGTTCCTTATGGGCAGTCTGCCTGCTGGATTTCCACGAATATCAAGATGCTGCCCAGGGACAAGCTGCCACCTGTGCCAACTCGGGCTGCTTTGAGAGTGCCCATGGAGCTCTGCAAAGTTAGACCAGGAACTTGCCTTGGTGAGTTTTGTTTCCCCGGGCAGAAGCATTTGCAGTACCAGGTAGGCTCTCGGAACTTCAGGGCCGTCTGCCTGCTGGATTTCCACAAATATCAAGATGCCGCCCAGGGACAAGCTGCCACCTGTGCCAACTCGGGCTGCTTAGAGAGTGCCCATGGAGCTCTGCAAACTGAGATGTGGAACGTGGGGTGGTGGGTTTTGTTTCCCCGGGCAGAAGCATTTGCAGTACCAGGTAGGCTCTCGGAACTTCAGGGCCGTCTGCCTGCTGGATTTCCACAAATATCAAGATGCCGCCCAGGGACAAGCTGCCACCTGTGCCAACTCGGGCTGCTTAGAGAGTGCCCATGGAGCTCTGCAAACTGAGACCTGGAACGTGGGGTGGTGGGTTTTGTTTCCCCGGGCAGAAGCCTTTGTCAGTACCAGGTCAGGCCTTGGCCCTTGGGGGCCGGCTGCCTGCAGGATTTCCACAAATATCAAGATGCCGCCCCAGGGACAAGCTGCCACCTGTGCCAACTCGGGCTGCTTTGAGAGTGCCCACGGTGCTCTGCAAACTGAGATGTGGAACGTGGGGTGGTGGATTTTGTTTCCCTGGGCAGAAGCCTTTGTCAGTACCAGGAAGGCCCTTGTTCCTCAGGGGCAGGCTGCCGGCTGGATTTCCACGAATATCAAGATGCTGCCCAGGGACAAGCTGCCACTTGTGCCAACTCGCGCTGCTTTGAGGGTGCCCACGGAGCTCTGCAAACTGAGACCAGGAACGTAGGACTGTGGGTTTTGTTTTCCCGGGCAGAAGCCTTTGTCAGTACCAGGTAGGCCCTTGTTCCTTAGGGGCAGGCTGCCTGCAGGATTTCCACGAATATCAAGATGCTGCCCAGGGACAAGCTGCCACCTGTGCCAACGCGGGCTGCTTTGAGAGTGCCCATGGAGCTCTGCAAACTGAGACCATGAACCTGGGGTGCTGAGTTTTGTTTCTCCGGGCAGAAGCATTTGAAGTGCCAGGTACGCCCTCGGTCCTTAAGGGCAGGCAGCCTGCTGGATTTCCACGAATATCAAGATGCTGCCCAGGGACAAGCTGCCACCTGTGCCAACTCGCGCTGCTTTGAGAGTGCCCATGGTGCTCTGCAAACTGAGACCAGAAACGTGGTGTTCTGAGTTTTGTTTTCCCGGGCAGAAGCCTTTGTCAGTACCAGGTCGGCCCTTGGCCCTTGGGGGCCAGCTGCCTGCAGGATTTCCACGAATATCAAAATGCTGCCCAGGGACAAGCTGCCACTTGTGCCAACTTGGGCTGCTTTGAGAGTGCCCACGGAGCTCTTCAAACTGAGCCAAAGTATGTGGGGTTTCGGGTTTTGTTTTCCCGGGCAGAAGCCTTTGTCAGTACGAAGTAGGCCCTCAGCCCTTAGAGGCAGTCTGCCTGCTGGATTTCCACGAATATCAAGATGCCACCCAGGGACAAGCTGCCACCTGTGCCAACTCGGGCTGCTTTGAGAGTGCCCATGGAGCTCTGCAAAGTTAGACCAGGAACTTGCCTTGGTGAGTTTTGTTTCCCCGGGCAGAAGCATTTGCAGTACCAGGCAGGCTCTCGGAACTTCAGGGCCGTCTGCCTGCTGGATTTCCACGAATATCAAGATGCTGCCCAGGGACAAGCTGCCACTTGGGCCAACTCGCGCTGCTTTGGGGGTGCCCACGGAGCTCTGCAAACTGAGACCATAACCTAGGGTTGTGGGGTTTTGTTTTCTCGGGCAGAAGCCTCTCTCAGTACCAGGTAGGCCCTTGTTCCTTAGGGGCAGGCTGCCTGCTGAATTTCCACGAATATCAAGATGCTGCCCAGGGACAAGCTGCCACCTGTGCCAACTCACGCTGCTTTGAGAGTGCCCACGGATCTCTTCAAACTGAGCCAAAGTATGTGGGGTTTCGGGTTTTTTTTTCCCGGGCAGAACCCTTTGTCAGTACCAAGTAGGACCTCGGCCCTTAGAGGCAGTCTGCCTGCTGGATTTCCACGCATATCAAGATGCCGCCCAGGAACAAGCTGCCACCTGTGCCAACTTGGGCTGCTTTGAGAGTACCCATGGTGCTCTACAAACAGAAACCAGGAGCGTGGGATGGTGAGTTTTTTTTTTTCCTCGGCAGAAGCCTTTGTCAGTACCAGGTAGGCCCTCGGCCCTTCATGGCTGGCTGCCTGCTGGATTTCCACGAATATCAAGATGCCGCCCAGGGATATTCTGCCACCTGTGCCAACTCGGGCTGCTTTGAGAGTGCCCATGGAGCTCTGCAAACTGAGACCGGGACCGTGGGGTTCTGAGTTTTGTTTTCCCGGCAGAAGCCTTTGTCAGTACCAGGTAGGCCTTCGGCCCTATGGGTCCGGTTGCAGGCTGGATTTTCCCCGAATAACAAGATGCCGCCCAGGGACAAGCTGCCACCTGTGCCAACTCGGGCTGCTTTGAGAGTGCCCATGGAGCTCTTCAAACTGTGGCCTGGAACGTCGGGTAATGTATCTTGTTTTGCTGGGTAGAAGACTATCTCTGTACTAGGTCGGCCCTCCACCCTTAGCGGCCGGCTCCCCGCTGGATTTGCCCGAATATCACGGTGCCGTCCCGGGTCAAGCTGCCACGTGTGCCAACTCGGGCTGCTTTGAGAGTGCCCATGGAGCTCTACAAACTGAGACCAGCAACGTGGGATGGTGAGCTTTGTTTTTCTGGGAAGAAGCCTTTGTCAGTACCAGGTAGGCCCTCGGCCCTAAGGGGCCTGTTGCCTCCTGGATATCCACAAATATCAAGATGCCTCTCAGGGACAAGCTGCCACCTGTGCTAGCTCTGGCTGCTTTGAGAGTGCCCACGGAACTCTGCAAACTGAGACTAAGACCTTGGGGTGGTGGGTTTTTTTCTCCTTGGGCAGTATAATGCACAATACCTAGGTGTCCCTAAGCACGTTGATGCTTGGTGCCTGCTCGATTTCTGTATTATTCAGGATGCCATCCAATTAAAGGCTGATAGCTGTGCCAACGTTGGGTGCTTGCACAGTGCCCACAGAGCTCTGCAAACTGAGACCTAGACGGTGAGGTGTTGAGTTTTTTTCCCCGGGCAGAAGCCTTTGTCAGTACCAGGTCAGGCCTTGGCCCTTGGGGGCCGGCAGCCTGCAGGATTTCCACAAATATCAAGATGCCGCCCAGGGACAAGCTGCCACCTGTGCCAACTCGGGCTGCTTTGAGAGTGCCCACGGAGCTCTGCAAACTGAGACCAGAAACGTGGGGTGCTGGGTTTTGTTTTCCCGGGCAGAAGCCTTTGTCAGTACCAGGTCGGCCCTTGGCCCTTGGGGGCCGGCTGCCTGCAGGATTTCCACAAATATCAAGATGCCGCCCAGGGACAAGCTGCCACCTGTGCCAACTCGGGCTGCTTTGAGAGTGCCCACGGTGCTCTGCAAACTGAGATGTGGAACGTGGGGTGGTGGATTTTGTTTCCCTGGGCAGAAGCCTTTGTCAGTACCAGGAAGGCCCTTGTTCCTCAGGGGCAGGCTGCCGGCTGGATTTCCACGAATATCAAGATGCTGCCCAGGGACAAGCTGCCACTTGTGCCAACTCGCGCTGCTTTGAGGGTGCCCACGGAGCTCTGCAAACTGAGACCAGAAGGTAGGGTTGTGGGTTTTGTTTTCCCGGGCAGAAGCCTTTGTCAGTACCAGGTAGGCCCTTGTTCCTTAGGGGCAGGCTGCCTGCAGGATTTCCACGAATATCAAGATGCTGCCCAGGGACAAGCTGCCACCTGTGCCAACTCGTGCTGCTTTGAGAGTGCCCATGGAGCTCTGCAAACTGAGACCATGAACCTGGGGTGCTGAGTTTTGTTTCTCCGGCAGAAGCATTTGAAGTGCCAGGTACGCCCTCGGTCCTTAAGGGCAGCAGCCTGCTGGATTCCACGAATATCAAGATGCTGCCCAGGGACAAGCTGCCACCTGTGCCAACTCGGGCTGCTTTGAGAGTGCCCATGGAGCTCTGCAAACTGGGGACCAGGAAAGTGGTGTTCTGAGTATTGTTTTCCCGGTCAGAAGCCTTTGTCAGTACCAGGTCGGCCCTTGGCGCCTTGGGGGCCAGCTGCCTGCAGGATTTCCACGAATATCAAAATGCTGCCCAGGGACAAGCTGCCACTTGTGCCTACTTGGGCTGCTTTGAGAGTGCCCACGGAGCTCTTCAAACTGAGAGAAAGTATGTGGGGTTATGGGTTTTGTTTTCCGGGCAGAAGCCTTTGTCAGTACGAAGTAGGCCCTCAGCCCTTAGAGGCAGTCTGCCTGCTGGATTCCACGAATATCAAGATGCCTGCCCAGGACAAGCTGCCACTTGGGCCAACTCGCGCTGCTTTGGGGGTGCCCACGGAGCTCTGCAAACTGAGACCATAACCTAGGTTGTGGGTTTTGTTTTCTCGGGCAGAAGCCTCTCTCAGTACCAGGTAGGCCCTTGGTTCCTTAGGGCAGGCTGCCTGCTGAATTTCCACGAATATCAAGATGCTGCCCAGGGACCAGCTGCCACTTGGGCCAACTCGTGCTGCTATGAGGGTGCCCACGGAGCTCTGCAAACTGAGACCAGGAACGTAGGACTGTGGGTTTTGTTTTCCCGGGCAGAAGCCTCTCTCAGTACCAGGTATGCCCTTGTTCCTTAGGTGCAGGCTGGCAGCAAGCTTTCCACGAATATCAAGATGCTGCCCAGGGATATTCTGCCACCTGTGCCAACTCGGGCTGCTTTGAGAGTGCCCACGGAGTTCTTCAAACTGAGACCAGGAACGTGGGTTTGTCGGTGTTGTTTTCCCCGGGCAGAAACATTTGCAGGACCAGGTAGGCCTCGGGCCTTTGGGGGAGGCTGGCACCAGGATTTCCACGAAAAATCAAGTTTCCGCCCAGGGACAAGCTGCCACCTTTGCCAACTCACGCTGCTTTGAGAGTGCCCACGGAGCTCTGCAAACTGTGACCAGGACCGTGGGGTGCTGAGTTTTGTTTTCCCGGGCAGAAGTATTTGTCAGTACTAGGTAGGCCCACGGTCTTTCAGGGCCGTCAGCCTGCTGAATTTCCACGAATATCAAGATGCTGCCCAGGGACAAGCTGCCACCTGTGCCAACTCGGGCTGCTTTGAGAGTGCCCATGGTGCTCTGCAAACTGAGACCAGAAACGTGGGGTGCTGGGTTTTGTTTTCCAGGGCAGAAGCCTTTGCAGTACCAGGAGGGTCCTTGTTCCTTATGGGCAGTCTGCCTGCTGGATTTCCACGAATATCAAGATGCTGCCCAGGGACAAGCTGCCACCTGTGCCAACTCGGGCTGCTTTGAGAGTGCCCATGGAGCTCTGCAAACTGGGACCAGGAAAGTGGTGTTCTGAGTATTGTTTTCCCGGTCAGAAGCCTTTGTCAGTGTCAGGTCGGCCCTTGTTCCACAGGGGCAGGCTGCCTGCTGGATTTCCACGAATATCAAGATGCCGCCCAGGGACAAGCTGCCACCTGTGCCAACTCGGGCTGGTTTGAGAGTGCCCATGGAGCTCTGCAAACTGAGACCTGGAACGTGGGGTGGTGGGTTTTGTTTCCCCGGGCAGAAGCCTTTGTCAGTACCAGGTCAGGCCTTGGCCCTTGGGGGCCGGCTGCCTGCAGGATTTCCACGAATATCAAGATGCCGCCCAGGGACAAGCTGCCACCTGTGCCAACTCGGGCTGCTTTGAGAGTGCCCACGGAGCTCTGCAAACTGAGACCAGAAACGTGGGGTGCTGGGTTTTGTTTTCCCGGGCAGAAGCCTTTGTCAGTACCAGGTCGGCCCTTGGCCCTTGGGGGCCGGCTGCCTGCAGGATTTCCACAAATATCAAGATGCCGCCCAGGGACAAGCTGCCACCTGTGCCAACTCGGGCTGCTTTGAGAGTGCCCACGGTGCTCTGCAAACTGAGATGTGGAACGTGGGGTGGTGGATTTTGTTTCCCTGGGCAGAAGCCTTTGTCAGTACCAGGAAGGCCCTTGTTCCTCAGGGGCAGGCTGCCGGCTGGATTTCCACGAATATCAAGATGCTGCCCAGGGACAAGCTGCCACTTGTGCCAACTCGGGCTGCTTTGAGGGTGCCCACGGAGCTCTGCAAACTGAGACCAGGAAGGTAGGGTTGTGGGTTTTGTTTTCCCGGGCAGAAGCCTTTGTCAGTACCAGGTAGGCCCTTGTTCCTTAGGGGCAGGCTGCCTGCAGGATTTCCACGAATATCAAGATGCTGCCCAGGGACAAGCTGCCACCTGTGCCAACTCGTGCTGCTTTGAGAGTGCCCATGGAGCTCTGCAAACTGAGACCATGAACCTGGGGTGCTGAGTTTTGTTTCTCCGGGCAGAAGCATTTGAAGTGCCAGGTACGCCCTCGGTCCTTAAGGGCAGGCAGCCTGCTGGATTTCCACGAATATCAAGATGCTGCCCAGGGACAAGCTGCCACCTGTGCCAACTCGCGCTGCTTTGAGAGTGCCCATGGTGCTCTGCAAACTGAGATCAGAAACGTGGTGTTCTGAGTTTTGTTTTCCCGGGCAGAAGCCTTTGTCAGTGTCAGGTCGGCCCTTGTTCCACAGGGGCAGGCTGCCTGCTGGATTTCCACGAATATCAAGATGCTGTCCAGGGACCAGCTGCCACTTGTGCCAACTCGTGCTGCTATGAGGGTGCCCACGGAGCTCTGCAAACTGAGACCAGGAACGTAGGACTGTGGGTTTTGTTTTCCCGGGCAGAAGCCTCTCTCAGTACCAGGTATGCCCTTGTTCCTTAGGTGCAGGCTGGCAGCAAGCTTTCCACGAATATCAAGATGCCGCCCAGGGATATTCTGCCACCTGTGCCAACTCGGGCTGCTTTGAGAGTGCCCACGGAGCTCTGCAAACTGAGACCATGAACCTGGGGTGCTGAGTTTTGTTTCTCCGGGCAGAAGCATTTGCAGTGCCAGGTAGGCCCTCGGTCCTTAAGGGCAGGCAGCCTGCTGTATTTCCACGAATATCAAGATGCCGCCCAGGGACAAGCTGCCACCTGTGCCAACTCGGGCTGCTTTGAGAGTGCCCACGGTGCTCTGCAAACTGAGATGTGGAACGTGGGGTGGTGGATTTTGTTTCCCTGGGCAGAAGCCTTTGTCAGTACCAGGAAGGCCCTTGTTCCTCAGGGGCAGGCTGCCGGCTGGATTTCCACGAATATCAAGATGCTGCCCAGGGACAAGCTGCCACTTGTGCCAACTCGCGCTGCTTTGAGGGTGCCCACGGAGCTCTGCAAACTGAGACCAGGAAGGTAGGGTTGTGGGTTTTGTTTTCCCCGGGCAGAAGCATTTGAAGTGCCAGGTACGCCCTCGGTCCTTAAGGGCAGGCAGCCTGCTGGATTTCCACGAATATCAAGATGCTGCCCAGGGACAAGCTGCCACCTGTGCCAACTCGCGCTGCTTTGAGAGTGCCCATGGTGCTCTGCAAACTGAGACCAGAAACGTGGTGTTCTGAGTTTTGTTTTCCCGGGCAGAAGCCTTTGTCAGTACCAGGTCGGCCCTTGGCCCTTGGGGGCCAGCTGCCTGCAGGATTTCCACGAATATCAAAATGCTGCCCAGGGACAAGCTGCCACTTGTGCCAACTTGGGCTGCTTTGAGAGTGCCCACGGAGCTCTTCAAACTGAGAGAAAGTATGTGGGGTTATGGGTTTTGTTTTCCCGGGCAGAAGCCTTTGTCAGTACGAAGTAGGCCCTCAGCCCTTAGAGGCAGTCTGCCTGCTGGATTTCCACGAATATCAAGATGCTGCCCAGGGACAAGCTGCCACTTGGGCCAACTCGCGCTGCTTTGGGGGTGCCCACGGAGCTCTGCAAACTGAGACCATAACCTAGGGTTGTGGGTTTTGTTTTCTCGGGCAGAAGCCTCTCTCAGTACCAGGTAGGCCCTTGTTCCTTAGGGGCAGGCTGCCTGCTGAATTTCCACGAATATCAAGATGCTGCCCAGGGACCAGCTGCCACTTGGGCCAACTCGGGCTGCTTTGAGGGTGCCCACGGAGCTCTGCAAACTGAGACCAGGAACGTAGGACTGTGGGTTTTGTTTTCCCAGGCAGAAGCCTCTCTCAGTACCAGGTATGCCCTTGTTCCTTAGGTGCAGGCTGGCAGCAAGCTTTCCACGAATATCAAGATGCTGCCCAGGGATATTCTGCCACCTGTGCCAACTCGGGCTGCTTTGAGAGTGCCCACGGAGCTCTGCAAACTGAGACCATGAACCTGGGGTGCTGAGTTTTGTTTCTCCGGGCAGAAGCATTTGCAGTGCCAGGTAGGCCCTCGGTCCTTAAGGGCAGGCAGCCTGCTGTATTTCCACGAATATCAAGATGCTGCCCAGGGACAAGCTGCCACCTGTGCCAACTCACGCTGCTTTGAGAGTGCCCATGGTGCTCTGCAAACTGAGACCAGAAACGTGGGGTGCTGGGTTTTGTTTTCCAGGGCAGAAGCCTTTGTCAGTACCAAGTAGGCCCTTGTTCCTTAGGGACAGCCTGGAAGCAAGATTTCCCCGAATATCAAAATGCTGCCCAGGGATATTCTGCCACCTGTGCCAACTCGGGCTGCTTTGAGAGTGCCCATGGTGCTCTGCAAACTGAGACCAGAAACGTGGGGTGCTGGGTTTTGTTTCCCCGGGCAGAAGCCTTTGTCAGTACCAGGAGGGTCCTTGTTCCTTATGGGCAGTCTGCCTGCTGGATTTCCACGAATATCAAGATGCTGCCCAGGGACAAGCTGCCACCTGTGCCAACTCGGGCTGCTTTGAGAGTGCCCATGGAGCTCTGCAAACTGGGACCAGGAAAGTGGTGTTCTGAGTATTGTTTTCCCGGTCAGAAGCCTTTGTCAGTGTCAGGTCGGCCCTTGTTCCACAGGGGCAGGCTGCCTGCTGGATTTCCACGAATATCAAGATGCCGCCCAGGGACAAGCTGCCACCTGTGCCAACTCGGGCTGCTTTGAGAGTGCCCATGGAGCTCTGCAAACTGAGACCTGGAACGTGGGGTGGTGGGTTTTGTTTTCCCGGGCAGAAGCCTTTGTCAGTACCAGGTCAGGCCTTGGCCCTTGGGGGCCGGCTGCCTGCAGGATTTCCACGAATATCAAGATGCCGCCCAGGGACAAGCTGCCACCTGTGCCAACTCGGGCTGGTTTGAGAGTGCCCACGGAGCTCTGCAAACTGAGACCTGGAACGTGGGGTGGTGGGTTTTGTTTCCCCGGGCAGAAGCCTTTGTCAGTACCAGGTCAGGCCTTGGCCCTTGGGGGCCGGCTGCCTGCAGGATTTCCACAAATATCAAGATGCCGCCCAGGGACAAGCTGCCACCTGTGCCAACTCGGGCTGCTTTGAGAGTGCCCACGGAGCTCTGCAAACTGAGACCAGAAACGTGGGGTGCTGGGTTTTGTTTCCCCGGGCAGAAGCCTTTGTCAGTACCAGGTCAGGCCTTGGCCCTTGGGGGCCGGCAGCCTGCAGGATTTCCACAAATATCAAGATGCCGCCCAGGGACAAGCTGCCACCTGTGCCAACTCGGGCTGCTTTGAGAGTGCCCACGGAGCTCTGCAAACTGAGACCAGAAACGTGGGGTGCTGGGTTTTGTTTTCCCGGGCAGAAGCCTTTGTCAGTACCAGGTCGGCCCTTGGCCCTTGGGGGCCGGCTGCCTGCAGGATTTCCACAAATATCAAGATGCCGCCCAGGGACAAGCTGCCACCTGTGCCAACTCGGGCTGCTTTGAGAGTGCCCACGGTGCTCTGCAAACTGAGATGTGGAACGTGGGGTGGTGGATTTTGTTTCCCTGGGCAGAAGCCTTTGTCAGTACCAGGAAGGCCCTTGTTCCTCAGGGGCAGGCTGCCGGCTGGATTTCCACGAATATCAAGATGCTGCCCAGGGACAAGCTGCCACTTGTGCCAACTCGCGCTGCTTTGAGGGTGCCCACGGAGCTCTGCAAACTGAGACCAGGAAGGTAGGGTTGTGGGTTTTGTTTTCCCCGGGCAGAAGCCTTTGTCAGTACCA
The DNA here is from genome assembly GCF_015832195.1 of Motacilla alba alba. Lineage (NCBI taxonomy): Eukaryota > Metazoa > Chordata > Aves > Passeriformes > Motacillidae > Motacilla > Motacilla alba. Next base: position 69,195 of record NW_024037750.1, read on the forward strand.
GGTAGGCCCTTGTTCCTTAGGGGCAGGCTGCCTGCAGGATTTCCACGAATATCAAGATGCTGCCCAGGGACAAGCTGCCACCTGTGCCAACTCGGGCTGCTTTGAGAGTGCCCATGGAGCTCTGCAAACTGAGACCATGAACCTGGGGTGCTGAGTTTTGTTTCTCCGGCAGAAGCATTTGAAGTGCCAGGTACGCCCTCGGTCCTTAAGGGCAGGCAGCCTGCTGGATTTCCACGAATATCAAGATGCTGCCCAGGGACAAGCTGCCACCTGTGCCAACTCGGGCTGCTTTGAGAGTGCCCATGGAGCTCTGCAAACTGGGACCAGGAAAGTGGTGTTCTGAGTATTGTTTTCCCGGTCAGAAGCCTTTGTCAGTACCAGGTCGGCCCTTGGCCCTTGGGGGCCAGCTGCCTGCAGGATTTCCACGAATATCAAAATGCTGCCCAGGGACAAGCTGCCACTTGTGCCAACTTGGGCTGCTTTGAGAGTGCCCACGGAGCTCTTCAAACTGAGAGAAAGTATGTGGGGTTATGGGTTTTGTTTTCCCGGGCAGAAGCCTTTGTCAGTACGAAGTAGGCCCTCAGCCCTTAGAGGCAGTCTGCCTGCTGGATTTCCACGAATATCAAGATGCTGCCCAGGGACAAGCTGCCACTTGGGCCAACTCGCGCTGCTTTGGGGGTGCCCACGGAGCTCTGCAAACTGAGACCATAACCTAGGGTTGTGGGTTTTGTTTTCTCGGGCAGAAGCCTCTCTCAGTACCAGGTAGGCCCTTGTTCCTTAGGGGCAGGCTGCCTGCTGAATTTCCACGAATATCAAGATGCTGCCCAGGGACCAGCTGCCACTTGGGCCAACTCGTGCTGCTATGAGGGTGCCCACGGAGCTCTGCAAACTGAGACCAGGAACGTAGGACTGTGGGTTTTGTTTTCCCGGGCAGAAGCCTCTCTCAGTACCAGGTATGCCCTTGTTCCTTAGGTGCAGGCTGGCAGCAAGCTTTCCACGAATATCAAGATGCTGCCCAGGGATATTCTGCCACCTGTGCCAACTCGGGCTGCTTTGAGAGTGCCCACGGAGTTCTTCAAACTGAGACCAGGAACGTGGGTTTGTCGGTGTTGTTTTCCCGGGCAGAAACATTTGCAGGACCAGGTAGGCCCTCGGCCCTTTGGGGGAGGCTGGCACCAGGATTTCCACGAAAATCAAGTTTCCGCCCAGGGACAAGCTGCCACCTTTGCCAACTCACGCTGCTTTGAGAGTGCCCACGGAGCTCTGCAAACTGTGACCAGGACCGTGGGGTGCTGAGTTTTGTTTTCCCGGGCAGAAGTATTTGTCAGTACTAGGTAGGCCCACGGTCTTTCAGGGCCGTCAGCCTGCTGAATTTCCACGAATATCAAGATGCTGCCCAGGGACAAGCTGCCACCTGTGCCAACTCGGGCTGCTTTGAGAGTGCCCATGGTGCTCTGCAAACTGAGACCAGAAACGTGGGGTGCTGGGTTTTGTTTTCCAGGGCAGAAGCCTTTGCAGTACCAGGAGGGTCCTTGTTCCTTATGGGCAGTCTGCCTGCTGGATTTCCACGAATATCAAGATGCCGCCCAGGGACAAGCTGCCACCTGTGCCAACTCGGGCTGCTTTGAGAGTGCCCATGGAGCTCTGCAAACTGGGACCAGGAAAGTGGTGTTCTGAGTATTGTTTTCCCGGTCAGAAGCCTTTGTCAGTGTCAGGTCGGCCCTTGTTCCACAGGGGCAGGCTGCCTGCTGGATTTCCACGAATATCAAGATGCCGCCCAGGGACAAGCTGCCACCTGTGCCAACTCGGGCTGGTTTGAGAGTGCCCATGGAGCTCTGCAAACTGAGACCTGGAACGTGGGGTGGTGGGTTTTGTTTCCCCGGGCAGAAGCCTTTGTCAGTACCAGGTCAGGCCTTGGCCCTTGGGGGCCGGCTGCCTGCAGGATTTCCACGAATATCAAGATGCCGCCCAGGGACAAGCTGCCACCTGTGCCAACTCGGGCTGCTTTGAGAGTGCCCACGGAGCTCTGCAAACTGAGACCAGAAACGTGGGGTGCTGGGTTTTGTTTTCCCGGGCAGAAGCCTTTGTCAGTACCAGGTCGGCCCTTGGCCCTTGGGGGCCGGCTGCCTGCAGGATTTCCACAAATATCAAGATGCCGCCCAGGGACAAGCTGCCACCTGTGCCAACTCGGGCTGCTTTGAGAGTGCCCACGGTGCTCTGCAAACTGAGATGTGGAACGTGGGGTGGTGGATTTTGTTTCCCTGGGCAGAAGCCTTTGTCAGTACCAGGAAGGCCCTTGTTCCTCAGGGGCAGGCTGCCGGCTGGATTTCCACGAATATCAAGATGCTGCCCAGGGACAAGCTGCCACTTGTGCCAACTCGGGCTGCTTTGAGGGTGCCCACGGAGCTCTGCAAACTGAGACCAGGAAGGTAGGGTTGTGGGTTTTGTTTTCCCGGGCAGAAGCCTTTGTCAGTACCAGGTAGGCCCTTGTTCCTTAGGGGCAGGCTGCCTGCAGGATTTCCACGAATATCAAGATGCTGCCCAGGGACAAGCTGCCACCTGTGCCAACTCGTGCTGCTTTGAGAGTGCCCATGGAGCTCTGCAAACTGAGACCATGAACCTGGGGTGCTGAGTTTTGTTTCTCCGGGCAGAAGCATTTGAAGTGCCAGGTACGCCCTCGGTCCTTAAGGGCAGGCAGCCTGCTGGATTTCCACGAATATCAAGATGCTGCCCAGGGACAAGCTGCCACCTGTGCCAACTCGCGCTGCTTTGAGAGTGCCCATGGTGCTCTGCAAACTGAGATCAGAAACGTGGTGTTCTGAGTTTTGTTTTCCCGGGCAGAAGCCTTTGTCAGTGTCAGGTCGGCCCTTGTTCCACAGGGGCAGGCTGCCTGCTGGATTTCCACGAATATCAAGATGCTGTCCAGGGACCAGCTGCCACTTGTGCCAACTCGTGCTGCTATGAGGGTGCCCACGGAGCTCTGCAAACTGAGACCAGGAACGTAGGACTGTGGGTTTTGTTTTCCCGGGCAGAAGCCTCTCTCAGTACCAGGTATGCCCTTGTTCCTTAGGTGCAGGCTGGCAGCAAGCTTTCCACGAATATCAAGATGCCGCCCAGGGATATTCTGCCACCTGTGCCAACTCGGGCTGCTTTGAGAGTGCCCACGGAGCTCTGCAAACTGAGACCATGAACCTGGGGTGCTGAGTTTTGTTTCTCCGGGCAGAAGCATTTGCAGTGCCAGGTAGGCCCTCGGTCCTTAAGGGCAGGCAGCCTGCTGTATTTCCACGAATATCAAGATGCCGCCCAGGGACAAGCTGCCACCTGTGCCAACTCGGGCTGCTTTGAGAGTGCCCACGGTGCTCTGCAAACTGAGATGTGGAACGTGGGGTGGTGGATTTTGTTTCCCTGGGCAGAAGCCTTTGTCAGTACCAGGAAGGCCCTTGTTCCTCAGGGGCAGGCTGCCGGCTGGATTTCCACGAATATCAAGATGCTGCCCAGGGACAAGCTGCCACTTGTGCCAACTCGCGCTGCTTTGAGGGTGCCCACGGAGCTCTGCAAACTGAGACCAGGAAGGTAGGGTTGTGGGTTTTGTTTTCCCGGGCAGAAGCATTTGAAGTGCCAGGTACGCCCTCGGTCCTTAAGGGCAGGCAGCCTGCTGGATTTCCACGAATATCAAGATGCTGCCCAGGGACAAGCTGCCACCTGTGCCAACTCGCGCTGCTTTGAGAGTGCCCATGGTGCTCTGCAAACTGAGACCAGAAACGTGGTGTTCTGAGTTTTGTTTTCCCGGGCAGAAGCCTTTGTCAGTACCAGGTCGGCCCTTGGCCCTTGGGGGCCAGCTGCCTGCAGGATTTCCACGAATATCAAAATGCTGCCCAGGGACAAGCTGCCACTTGTGCCAACTTGGGCTGCTTTGAGAGTGCCCACGGAGCTCTTCAAACTGAGAGAAAGTATGTGGGGTTATGGGTTTTGTTTTCCCGGGCAGAAGCCTTTGTCAGTACGAAGTAGGCCCTCAGCCCTTAGAGGCAGTCTGCCTGCTGGATTTCCACGAATATCAAGATGCTGCCCAGGGACAAGCTGCCACTTGGGCCAACTCGCGCTGCTTTGGGGGTGCCCACGGAGCTCTGCAAACTGAGACCATAACCTAGGGTTGTGGGTTTTGTTTTCTCGGGCAGAAGCCTCTCTCAGTACCAGGTAGGCCCTTGTTCCTTAGGGGCAGGCTGCCTGCTGAATTTCCACGAATATCAAGATGCTGCCCAGGGACCAGCTGCCACTTGGGCCAACTCGGGCTGCTTTGAGGGTGCCCACGGAGCTCTGCAAACTGAGACCAGGAACGTAGGACTGTGGGTTTTGTTTTCCCAGGCAGAAGCCTCTCTCAGTACCAGGTATGCCCTTGTTCCTTAGGTGCAGGCTGGCAGCAAGCTTTCCACGAATATCAAGATGCTGCCCAGGGATATTCTGCCACCTGTGCCAACTCGGGCTGCTTTGAGAGTGCCCACGGAGCTCTGCAAACTGAGACCATGAACCTGGGGTGCTGAGTTTTGTTTCTCCGGGCAGAAGCATTTGCAGTGCCAGGTAGGCCCTCGGTCCTTAAGGGCAGGCAGCCTGCTGTATTTCCACGAATATCAAGATGCTGCCCAGGGACAAGCTGCCACCTGTGCCAACTCACGCTGCTTTGAGAGTGCCCATGGTGCTCTGCAAACTGAGACCAGAAACGTGGGGTGCTGGGTTTTGTTTTCCAGGGCAGAAGCCTTTGTCAGTACCAAGTAGGCCCTTGTTCCTTAGGGACAGCCTGGAAGCAAGATTTCCCCGAATATCAAAATGCTGCCCAGGGATATTCTGCCACCTGTGCCAACTCGGGCTGCTTTGAGAGTGCCCATGGTGCTCTGCAAACTGAGACCAGAAACGTGGGGTGCTGGGTTTTGTTTCCCCGGGCAGAAGCCTTTGTCAGTACCAGGAGGGTCCTTGTTCCTTATGGGCAGTCTGCCTGCTGGATTTCCACGAATATCAAGATGCTGCCCAGGGACAAGCTGCCACCTGTGCCAACTCGGGCTGCTTTGAGAGTGCCCATGGAGCTCTGCAAACTGGGACCAGGAAAGTGGTGTTCTGAGTATTGTTTTCCCGGTCAGAAGCCTTTGTCAGTGTCAGGTCGGCCCTTGTTCCACAGGGGCAGGCTGCCTGCTGGATTTCCACGAATATCAAGATGCCGCCCAGGGACAAGCTGCCACCTGTGCCAACTCGGGCTGCTTTGAGAGTGCCCATGGAGCTCTGCAAACTGAGACCTGGAACGTGGGGTGGTGGGTTTTGTTTTCCCGGGCAGAAGCCTTTGTCAGTACCAGGTCAGGCCTTGGCCCTTGGGGGCCGGCTGCCTGCAGGATTTCCACGAATATCAAGATGCCGCCCAGGGACAAGCTGCCACCTGTGCCAACTCGGGCTGGTTTGAGAGTGCCCACGGAGCTCTGCAAACTGAGACCTGGAACGTGGGGTGGTGGGTTTTGTTTCCCCGGGCAGAAGCCTTTGTCAGTACCAGGTCAGGCCTTGGCCCTTGGGGGCCGGCTGCCTGCAGGATTTCCACAAATATCAAGATGCCGCCCAGGGACAAGCTGCCACCTGTGCCAACTCGGGCTGCTTTGAGAGTGCCCACGGAGCTCTGCAAACTGAGACCAGAAACGTGGGGTGCTGGGTTTTGTTTCCCCGGGCAGAAGCCTTTGTCAGTACCAGGTCAGGCCTTGGCCCTTGGGGGCCGGCAGCCTGCAGGATTTCCACAAATATCAAGATGCCGCCCAGGGACAAGCTGCCACCTGTGCCAACTCGGGCTGCTTTGAGAGTGCCCACGGAGCTCTGCAAACTGAGACCAGAAACGTGGGGTGCTGGGTTTTGTTTTCCCGGGCAGAAGCCTTTGTCAGTACCAGGTCGGCCCTTGGCCCTTGGGGGCCGGCTGCCTGCAGGATTTCCACAAATATCAAGATGCCGCCCAGGGACAAGCTGCCACCTGTGCCAACTCGGGCTGCTTTGAGAGTGCCCACGGTGCTCTGCAAACTGAGATGTGGAACGTGGGGTGGTGGATTTTGTTTCCCTGGGCAGAAGCCTTTGTCAGTACCAGGAAGGCCCTTGTTCCTCAGGGGCAGGCTGCCGGCTGGATTTCCACGAATATCAAGATGCTGCCCAGGGACAAGCTGCCACTTGTGCCAACTCGCGCTGCTTTGAGGGTGCCCACGGAGCTCTGCAAACTGAGACCAGGAAGGTAGGGTTGTGGGTTTTGTTTTCCCGGGCAGAAGCCTTTGTCAGTACCAGGTAGGCCCTTGTTCCTTAGGGGCAGGCTGCCTGCAGGATTTCCACGAATATCAAGATGCTGCCCAGGGACAAGCTGCCACCTGTGCCAACTCGTGCTGCTTTGAGAGTGCCCATGGAGCTCTGCAAACTGAGACCATGAACCTGGGGTGCTGAGTTTTGTTTCTCCGGCAGAAGCATTTGAAGTGCCAGGTACGCCCTCGGTCCTTAAGGGCAGGCAGCCTGCTGGATTTCCACGAATATCAAGATGCTGCCCAGGGACAAGCTGCCACCTGTGCCAACTCGGGCTGCTTTGAGAGTGCCCATGGAGCTCTGCAAACTGGGACCAGGAAAGTGGTGTTCTGAGTATTGTTTTCCCGGTCAGAAGCCTTTGTCAGTACCAGGTCGGCCCTTGGCCCTTGGGGGCCAGCTGCCTGCAGGATTTCCACGAATATCAAAATGCTGCCCAGGGACAAGCTGCCACTTGTGCCAACTTGGGCTGCTTTGAGAGTGCCCACGGAGCTCTTCAAACTGAGAGAAAGTATGTGGGGTTATGGGTTTTGTTTTCCCGGGCAGAAGCCTTTGTCAGTACGAAGTAGGCCCTCAGCCCTTAGAGGCAGTCTGCCTGCTGGATTTCCACGAATATCAAGATGCTGCCCAGGGACAAGCTGCCACTTGGGCCAACTCGCGCTGCTTTGGGGGTGCCCACGGAGCTCTGCAAACTGAGACCATAACCTAGGGTTGTGGGTTTTGTTTTCTCGGGCAGAAGCCTCTCTCAGTACCAGGTAGGCCCTTGTTCCTTAGGGGCAGGCTGCCTGCTGAATTTCCACGAATATCAAGATGCTGCCCAGGGACCAGCTGCCACTTGGGCCAACTCGTGCTGCTATGAGGGTGCCCACGGAGCTCTGCAAACTGAGACCAGGAACGTAGGACTGTGGGTTTTGTTTTCCCGGGCAGAAGCCTCTCTCAGTACCAGGTATGCCCTTGTTCCTTAGGTGCAGGCTGGCAGCAAGCTTTCCACGAATATCAAGATGCTGCCCAGGGATATTCTGCCACCTGTGCCAACTCGGGCTGCTTTGAGAGTGCCCACGGAGTTCTTCAAACTGAGACCAGGAACGTGGGTTTGTCGGTGTTGTTTTCCCGGGCAGAAACATTTGCAGGACCAGGTAGGCCCTCGGGCCTTTGGGGGAGGCTGGCACCAGGATTTCCACGAAAATCAAGTTTCCGCCCAGGGACAAGCTGCCACCTTTGCCAACTCACGCTGCTTTGAGAGTGCCCACGGAGCTCTGCAAACTGTGACCAGGACCGTGGGGTGCTGAGTTTTGTTTTCCCGGGCAGAAGTATTTGTCAGTACTAGGTAGGCCCACGGTCTTTCAGGGCCGTCAGCCTGCTGAATTTCCACGAATATCAAGATGCTGCCCAGGGACAAGCTGCCACCTGTGCCAACTCGGGCTGCTTTGAGAGTGCCCATGGTGCTCTGCAAACTGAGACCAGAAACGTGGGGTGCTGGGTTTTGTTTTCCAGGGCAGAAGCCTTTGCAGTACCAGGAGGGTCCTTGTTCCTTATGGGCAGTCTGCCTGCTGGATTTCCACGAATATCAAGATGCTGCCCAGGGACAAGCTGCCACCTGTGCCAACTCGGGCTGCTTTGAGAGTGCCCATGGAGCTCTGCAAACTGGGACCAGGAAAGTGGTGTTCTGAGTATTGTTTTCCCGGTCAGAAGCCTTTGTCAGTGTCAGGTCGGCCCTTGTTCCACAGGGGCAGGCTGCCTGCTGGATTTCCACGAATATCAAGATGCCGCCCAGGGACAAGCTGCCACCTGTGCCAACTCGGGCTGGTTTGAGAGTGCCCATGGAGCTCTGCAAACTGAGACCTGGAACGTGGGGTGGTGGGTTTTGTTTCCCCGGGCAGAAGCCTTTGTCAGTACCAGGTCAGGCCTTGGCCCTTGGGGGCCGGCTGCCTGCAGGATTTCCACGAATATCAAGATGCCGCCCAGGGACAAGCTGCCACCTGTGCCAACTCGGGCTGCTTTGAGAGTGCCCACGGAGCTCTGCAAACTGAGACCAGAAACGTGGGGTGCTGGGTTTTGTTTTCCCGGGCAGAAGCCTTTGTCAGTACCAGGTCGGCCCTTGGCCCTTGGGGGCCGGCTGCCTGCAGGATTTCCACAAATATCAAGATGCCGCCCAGGGACAAGCTGCCACCTGTGCCAACTCGGGCTGCTTTGAGAGTGCCCACGGTGCTCTGCAAACTGAGATGTGGAACGTGGGGTGGTGGATTTTGTTTCCCTGGGCAGAAGCCTTTGTCAGTACCAGGAAGGCCCTTGTTCCTCAGGGGCAGGCTGCCGGCTGGATTTCCACGAATATCAAGATGCTGCCCAGGGACAAGCTGCCACTTGTGCCAACTCGGGCTGCTTTGAGGGTGCCCACGGAGCTCTGCAAACTGAGACCAGGAAGGTAGGGTTGTGGGTTTTGTTTTCCCGGGCAGAAGCCTTTGTCAGTACCAGGTAGGCCCTTGTTCCTTAGGGGCAGGCTGCCTGCAGGATTTCCACGAATATCAAGATGCTGCCCAGGGACAAGCTGCCACCTGTGCCAACTCGTGCTGCTTTGAGAGTGCCCATGGAGCTCTGCAAACTGAGACCATGAACCTGGGGTGCTGAGTTTTGTTTCTCCGGGCAGAAGCATTTGAAGTGCCAGGTACGCCCTCGGTCCTTAAGGGCAGGCAGCCTGCTGGATTTCCACGAATATCAAGATGCTGCCCAGGGACAAGCTGCCACCTGTGCCAACTCGCGCTGCTTTGAGAGTGCCCATGGTGCTCTGCAAACTGAGATCAGAAACGTGGTGTTCTGAGTTTTGTTTTCCCGGGCAGAAGCCTTTGTCAGTACCAGGCGGCCCTTGGCCCTTGGGGGCCAGCTGCCTGCAGGATTTCCACGAATATCAAAATGCTGCCCAGGGACAAGCTGCCACTTGTGCCAACTTGGGCTGCTTTGAGAGTGCCCACGGAGCTCTTCAAACTGAGAGAAAGTATGTGGGGTTATGGGTTTTGTTTTCCCGGGCAGAAGCCTTTGTCAGTACGAAGTAGGCCCTCAGCCCTTAGAGGCAGTCTGCCTGCTGGATTTCCACGAATATCAAGATGCTGCCCAGGGACAAGCTGCCACTTGGGCCAACTCGCGCTGCTTTGGGGGTGCCCACGGAGCTCTGCAAACTGAGACCATAACCTAGGGTTGTGGGTTTTGTTTTCTCGGGCAGAAGCCTCTCTCAGTACCAGGTAGGCCCTTGTTCCTTAGGGGCAGGCTGCCTGCTGAATTTCCACGAATATCAAAATGCTGCCCAGGGACCAGCTGCCACTTGGGCCAACTCGGGCTGCTTTGAGGGTGCCCACGGAGCTCTGCAAACTGAGACCAGGAACGTAGGACTGTGGGTTTTGTTTTCCCAGGCAGAAGCCTCTCTCAGTACCAGGTATGCCCTTGTTCCTTAGGTGCAGGCTGGCAGCAAGCTTTCCACGAATATCAAGATGCTGCCCAGGGATATTCTGCCACCTGTGCCAACTCGGGCTGCTTTGAGAGTGCCCACGGAGCTCTGCAAACTGAGACCATGAACCTGGGGTGCTGAGTTTTGTTTCTCCGGGCAGAAGCATTTGCAGTGCCAGGTAGGCCCTCGGTCCTTAAGGGCAGGCAGCCTGCTGTATTTCCACGAATATCAACATGCTGCCCAGGGACAAGCTGCCACCTGTGCCAACTCACGCTGCTTTGAGAGTGCCCATGGTGCTCTGCAAACTGAGACCAGAAACGTGGGGTGCTGGGTTTTGTTTTCCAGGGCAGAAGCCTTTGTCAGTACCAAGTAGGCCCTTGTTCCTTAGGGACAGCCTGGAAGCAAGATTTCCCCGAATATCAAAATGCTGCCCAGGGATATTCTGCCACCTGTGCCAACTCGGGCTGCTTTGAGAGTGCCCACGGAGTTCTTCAAACTGAGACCAGGAACGTGGGTTTGTCGGTGTTGTTTTCCCGGGCAGAAACATTTGCAGGACCAGGTAGGCCCTCGGGCCTTTGGGGGAGGCTGGCACCAGGATTTCCACGAAAATCAAGTTTCCGCCCAGGGACAAGCTGCCACCTTTGCCAACTCACGCTGCTTTGAGAGTGCCCACGGAGCTCTGCAAACTGTGACCAGGACCGTGGGGTGCTGAGTTTTGTTTTCCCGGGCAGAAGTATTTGTCAGTACTAGGTAGGCCCACGGTCTTTCAGGGCCGTCAGCCTGCTGAATTTCCACGAATATCAGGATGCTGCCCACGGAGGAGCTGCCACCTGTGCCAACTCGGGCTGCTTTGAGAGTGCCCATGGTGCTCTGCAAACTGAGACCAGAAACGTGGGGTGCTGGGTTTTGTTTTCCAGGGCAGAAGCCTTTGTCAGTACCAGGAGGGTCCTTGTTCCTTATGGGCAGTCTGCCTGCTGGATTTCCACGAATATCAAGATGCTGCCCAAGGACAAGCTGCCACCTGTGCCAACTCGGGCTGCTTTGAGAGTGCCCATGGAGCTCTGCAAACTGGGACCAGGAAAGTGGTGTTCTGAGTATTGTTTTCCCGGTCAGAAGCCTTTGTCAGTGTCAGGTCGGCCCTTGTTCCACAGGGGCAGGCTGCCTGCTGGATTTCCACGAATATCAAGATGCCGCCCAGGGACAAGCTGCCACCTGTGCCAACTCGGGCTGGTTTGAGAGTGCCCATGGAGCTCTGCAAACTGAGACCTGGAACGTGGGGTGGTGGGTTTTGTTTCCCCGGGCAGAAGCCTTTGTCAGTACCAGGTCAGGCCTTGGCCCTTGGGGGCCGGCTGCCTGCAGGATTTCCACGAATATCAAGATGCCGCCCAGGGACAAGCTGCCACCTGTGCCAACTCGGGCTGCTTTGAGAGTGCCCACGGAGCTCTGCAAACTGAGACCTGGAACGTGGGGTGGTGGGTTTTGTTTCCCCGGGCAGAAGCCTTTGTCAGTACCAGGTCAGGCCTTGGCCCTTGGGGGCCGGCTGCCTGCAGGATTTCCACAAATATCAAGATGCCGCCCAGGGACAAGCTGCCACCTGTGCCAACTCGGGCTGCTTTGAGAGTGCCCACGGAGCTCTGCAAACTGAGATGTGGAACGTGGGGTGGTGGGTTTTGTTTTCCCGGGCAGAAGCCTTTGTCAGTACCAGGTCGGCCCTTGGCCCTTGGGGGCCGGCTGCCTGCAGGATTTCCACAAATATCAAGATGCCACCCAGGGACAAGCTGCCACCTGTGCCAACTCGGGCTGCTTTGAGAGTGCCCATGGAGCTCTGCAAAGTTAGACCAGGAACTTGCCTTGGTGAGTTTTGTTTCCCCGGGCAGAAGCATTTGCAGTACCAGGCAGGCTCTCGGAACTTCAGGGCCGTCTGCCTGCTGGATTTCCACGAATATCAAGATGCTGCCCAGGGACAAGCTGCCACTTGGGCCAACTCGCGCTGCTTTGGGGGTGCCCACGGAGCTCTGCAAACTGAGACCATAACCTAGGGTTGTGGGTTTTGTTTTCTCGGGCAGAAGCCTCTCTCAGTACCAGGTAGGCCCTTGTTCCTTAGGGGCAGGCTGCCTGCTGAATTTCCACGAATATCAAGATGCTGCCCAGGGACCAGCTGCCACTTGGGCCAACTCGTGCTGCTATGAGGGTGCCCACGGAGCTCTGCAAACTGAGACCAGGAACGTAGGACTGTGGGTTTTGTTTTCCCGGGCAGAAGCCTCTCTCAGTACCAGGTATGCCCTTGTTCCTTAGGTGCAGGCTGGCAGCAAGCTTTCCACGAATATCAAGATGCTGCCCAGGGATATTCTGCCACCTGTGCCAACTCGGGCTGCTTTGAGAGTGCCCACGGAGCTCTGCAAACTGAGACCATGAACCTGGGGTGCTGAGTTTTGTTTCTCCGGGCAGAAGCATTTGCAGTGCCAGGTAGGCCCTCGGTCCTTAAGGGCAGGCAGCCTGCTGTATTTCCACGAATATCAAGATGCTGCCCAGGGACAAGCTGCCACCTGTGCCAACTCACGCTGCTTTGAGAGTGCCCATGGTGCTCTGCAAACTGAGACCAGAAACGTGGGGTGCTGGGTTTTGTTTTCCAGGGCAGAAGCCTTTGTCAGTACCAAGTAGGCCCTTGTTCCTTAGGGACAGCCTGGAAGCAAGATTTCCCCGAATATCAAAATGCTGCCCAGGGATATTCTGCCACCTGTGCCAACTCGGGCTGCTTTGAGAGTGCCCACGGAGTTCTTCAAACTGAGACCAGGAACGTGGGTTTGTCGGTGTTGTTTTCCCGGGCAGAAACATTTGCAGGACCAGGTAGGCCCTCGGGCCTTTGGGGGAGGCTGGCACCAGGATTTCCACGAAAATCAAGTTTCCGCCCAGGGACAAGCTGCCACCTTTGCCAACTCACGCTGCTTTGAGAGTGCCCACGGAGCTCTGCAAACTGTGACCAGGACCGTGGGGTGCTGAGTTTTGTTTTCCCGGGCAGAAGTATTTGTCAGTACTAGGTAGGCCCACGGTCTTTCAGGGCCGTCAGCCTGCTGAATTTCCACGAATATCAGGATGCTGCCCACGGAGAAGCTGCCACCTGTGCCAACTCGGGCTGCTTTGAGAGTGCCCATGGTGCTCTGCAAACTGAGACCAGGAACTTGCCTTGGTGAGTTTTGTTTCCCCGGGCAGAAGCATTTGCAGTACCAGGCAGGCTCTCGGAACTTCAGGGCCGTCTGCCTGCTGGATTTCCACGAATATCAAGATGCTGCCCAGGGACAAGCTGCCACTTGGGCCAACTCGGGCTGCTTTGGGGGTGCCCACGGAGCTCTGCAAACTGAGACCATAACCTAGGGTTGTGGGTTTTGTTTTCTCGGGCAGAAGCCTCTCTCAGTACCAGGTAGGCCCTTGTTCCTTAGGGGCAGGCTGCCTGCTGAATTTCCACGAATATCAAGATGCTGCCCAGGGACAAGCTGCCACCTGTGCCCGCTCGGGCTGCTTTGAGAGTACCCATGGTGCTCTACAAACAGAAACCAGGAGCGTGGGATGGTGAGTTTTTTTTTTTCCTCGGCAGAAGCCTTTGTCAGTACCAGGTAGGCCCTCGGCCCTTCATGGCTGGCTGCCTGCTGGATTTCCACGAATATCAAGATGCCGCCCAGGGATATTCTGCCTCCTGTGCCAACTCGGGCTGCTTTGAGAGTGCCCACGGAGCTCTGCAAACTGAGACCTGGAACGTGGGGTGGTGGGTTTTGTTTCCCCGGGCAGAAGCCTTTGTCAGTACCAGGTCAGGCCTTGGCCCTTGGGGGCCGGCTGCCTGCAGGATTTCCACGAATATCAAGATGCCGCCCAGGGATATTCTGCCTCCTGTGCCAACTCGGGCTGCTTTGAGAGTGCCCATGGAGCTCTTCAAACTGTGGCCTGGAACGTCGGGTAGTGTGTCTTGTTTTGCTGGGTAGAAGACTATCTCTGTACTAGGTCGGCCCTCCACCCTTAGCGGCCGGCTCCCCGCTGGATTTGCCCGAATATCACGGTGCCGTCCCGGGTCAAGCTGCCACCTGTGCCAACTCGGGCTGCTTTGAGAGTGCCCATGGAGCTCTACAAACTGAGACCAGCAACGTGGGATGGTGAGCTTTGTTTTTCTGGGAAGAAGCCTTTGTCAGTACCAGGTAGGCCCTCGGCCCTAAGGGGCCTGTTGCCTCCTGGATATCCACAAATATCAAGATGCCTCTCAGGGACAAGCTGCCACCTGTGCTAGCTCTGGCTGCTTTGAGAGTGCCCACGGAACTCTGCAAACTGAGACTAAGACCTTAGGGTGGTGGGTTTTTTTCTCCTTGGGCAGTATAATGCACAATTCCTAGGTGTCCCTAAGCACGTTGATGCTTGGTGCCTGCTCGATTTCTGTATTAATCAGGATGCCATCCAATTAAAGGCTGATAGCTGTGCCAACGTTGGGTGCTTGCACAGTGCCCACAGAGCTCTGCAAACTGAGACCTAGACGGTGAGGTGTTGAGTTTTTTTTCCTGGGCTGTTGCCCGCACAGTACTTTTGTGGCCATTTGGGGCCTGAGACCAGGAAGGTGAGGTGGTGAGTTTGGTTTCCCTGGGAAAAAGCTCACCACATTTTTTGGATGGGCCTTGCGTGCAGGCCCCGGTTGGCTGCTGTAATGCCGCATTGATCAAGATCTAGCTCACGTACAACCTGCCACCTGTGCCACCTCAGGCTGCTCTCACAGTGCCTGTGGATACAACGCTCTGTTTGACTCTTAGAGGTCTAATTACAAGCTGTGTTTGATAAATTATGAGTGTGGTAAATGAATGTGTTCTAGGAGTGTGAGATCCTTGAAATAGTATAATTTTTGATTTTCTTATGGTTGGAAGATCGTTTTACAAGCATAATGGGAATACTCCTTTTTTTAGGTACTTTTTCTTCTAGAAAGTATACCATAAGTGTTTTCTAATATTAAATGACAGAGCAGCCCGTTGATCCTTTACTGGAAATTTTTCCTATTTTTCAAAAATAACAGAAAAAAGCTCTTGCAAAAATAAGGGGAAAAAATTGCTTTAAAAAGTATTTCATTACAGCTTTTAAAGGCAATTAAAGTGCACCCATTGCTGATGGGAAGCCGATAACTGGTTAAACATGTATTCACTTGTTATGTCTCTCTAAAGAAATACTCTAACATCAAGCAATTAATCCCTTCCATCATAGTTTTAACCTCTTTCCTAGTTTAAATGTCAATGAAAAACATCATGAAGAACTCCATATGTATCTCTCCGATTCATCTTACATACAAAGCAACTATTTTTCCACCGGTTTGCTTGATGGTCTGCTTACTGCATTCAGCATTTTTTGGCATGCTTTTTTGCTTCTTTCTGCTGTCAATACTGGCCAATACATGCCATCTGCCAATGGTAGGATTTCTCTCACCTAAGCATATGGATTGAATCTTTAAGATCACTTTCGATAAAATGGATAAAAAAGGAGTTGTTTGATTCCACCTAACATTGAGTCTCTTGGTAAAGGTCACCTGGAGAAAAGTTTTTGCTTCTAGAATTCAACTCATGGATTGAAATATTTGAGAAGACTGATAGGCACTGGAGCATGGAGACACCTTCAGCCTCTGTGGATATAAAGCCCAGATTAAAATGATCAATTCTCTCAACTTGATGGACTGTACTGAGCAGAATTCTGACTAGAATCTCTTTCACACATAGAACACCCTGTTCAAGACACATGGTAAGATGAAGCTCACCTCCGGTTCCCTGCAGGTATTTGTATTTCTAATGAGTCTTTGGGATGCCTAGGTGATTTTCAGATGTCTAAAGATGAGACAAAGCCCACGACTTTCTCAAGACCTGGAACCATCTCCCTAGAAGCTGCAAAACACACAATGCCTCACTTGTGTCAAATTTGCCAAAGCAAGGACTAGAGCAAGAACTGGATGCAAAATACTTACACAGAGATGATAGTTTTTAAGATATTCATCAGATATTCTTCACATGGGAAGAGTCTTTGGACTCTTCTGTGATAGAACCCCAAAACTAAATGTTTTTTTTTTTCATTGAGCACTCTTCTTGATGCAATTCTTCAACTTGGCATGGCTTAATTCAATAGCATCCAAGTCAGAGAAAAATTGATAAAGGCAGATAGGAAAGAAAATTAGAAATTCGTTACTCAGAGTGTGAGTAGGAAGACAGGGAGCCATTCAAAAGAATAAGGAAACAAAACAGGAGCAGTGAAAATGAGACACATCCTGCATCTTTCCGGCGGGGAAGATGGATTATTTAATTAGTGACAAAATTAGAAGAGCCTGAACATTTGCTGTCCCACAACAGGAACAGAAAAACCATTGGGCACGCACATAATAGCCAAAGAAACATAACAAAGAGAAGGAAATACAGAGAATAGGAAAAAGAAGTAAGACGCTTTTTTCAATCATTGAAATTCAGGTGGTGTATCATTCTAATACACTTTTTTATACAGTAAAAGAGTAGTTATATACAGTCGGGTAAATTGCAGCTATGTATCATTTTTAGACAGGAAATGTTTTCCAAGAAACATGTACCAGATTATATATACAAGTTCCTGACTGCCAAAGAAGAAAGTACAAAACAGCAAACACTTGGGTAAAGTCCCAGGAACCAGAGATCAAGATCTACACCGATATAAGGAGAGCGGTGAGTTTTTCAAGAAGCAAAAGCGAATGCAGCTGACTGTGCTTGTGGATGAAAAGCTGTGGGATTTTTTGCAATTCCATTAAGAGCGCACAAAAGCGCGGTGCTCGGCTGCCTCATGCTTCGCATGCTGCGAGATGCACAGAAATTAAGATGAGCAAGGTTCTTCAGCTTTGCCCTTTTTCAGCAGCTGCGCCACACCGATGGACTGGAATATCTCTCGAGATGTTTTTCTTTCTCAAGAATGTATTGTTGCTGTGTCTTGACCGCACAAGGATAAGTATGAAGAGATCATAGCCATCTCGAAATAAATTCGCCGCTTTATTAAAAAGATAAATGCTTCAACAATGCGCAGCCACGACAAAAATCAGGGCCAAGACTGGGAGACGTTTGCTGTGCTGGCACCCAATTTCTGTCGGCAAAAAGTCATGGAGAAGCTTTTGGCTGGGATGCAGACGACGAGAGAGGCAGAAGACGGAGGTACGGGGCTGTCCGGAGCGAAGTGCCGCTGGCCGGCGTCTTTCGCCCGAAGCAGCGCGCCGGAGCGCACCGCCACCGGCACAAGCAGCAGTGCGCGAAGAAGCGGCTCTTTCGCTTTCGCTAGACGGAGAGCCGGCAGCTTGCAGGAGGTGAAGAAGCAAGCCGCACAACAGCAGCATTGTGGGCGCAGCTCTCGAACTGCTGCGGGATGGTGGATTGCCACTCGCATGCCTTTGAAAATCACGTTAGCATGCGAGTGGAAGAAGTTTTTGGACAACTTTGCAATGCATCTTGCTAGTGCTCCTGCAACGCTCCGTGGAAACTCTTGCGGGTCTCTTTGCGCTGCGAGATGCAAAGAACTGGGTGAACTCGTCAAACAAGATCGGTAGATGTTTGCAGTGCTGGCACACTTTCTCTCTCGGCGAGAAGTCATGGAGAAGCTTTAGGCTAGAATGCAGACGACGAGAGAGGCAGAAGACGGAGGTACGGGGCTGTCCGGAGCGAAGTGCCGCTGGCCGGCGTCTTTCGCCCGAAGCAGCGCTCCGGAGCGCACCGCCACCGGCACAAGCAGCAGTGCGCGAAGTAGCGGCTCTTTCGCTTTCGCTAGACGGAGAGCCGGCAGCTTGCAGGAGGTGAAGAAGCAAGCCGCACAACACCAGCCTCGTGTACGCAGCTCTCGAACTGCTGCGGGAAGGTGGGTTGCCATTCGTATGCCTATGAAAATCACGTTAGCATGCGAATGGAAGAAGTTTTTTGGCAACTTTGCAATGCATCTTGCTAGTGCTCCTGCAACGCTCCGTGGAAACTCTTGCGGGTCTCTTTGCGCTGCGAGATGCAAAGAACTGGGTGAACTCGTCAAACAAGATCGGTAGATGTTTGCAGTGCTGGCACACTTTCTCTCTCGGCGAGAAGTCATGGAGAAGCTTTTGGCTAGGATGCAGACGACGAGAGAGGCAGAAGCCGGAGGTACGGGGCTGTCCGGAGCGAAGTGCCGCTGGCCGGCGTCTTTCGCCCGAAGCAGCGCTCCGGAGCGCACCGCCACCGGCACAAGCAGCAGTGCGCGAAGTAGCGGCTCTTTCGCTTTCGCTAGACGGAGAGCAGGCAGCTTGCAGGAGGTGAAGAAGCAAGCCGCACAACAGCAGCCTTGTGGGCGCAGCTCTCTTACTGCTGCGGGATGGTGGATTGCCACTCGCATGCCTTTGAAAATCACGTTAGCATGCGAGTGGAAGAAGTTTTTGGACAACTTTGCAATGCATCTTGCTAGTGCTCCTGCAACACTCCGTGGAAACTCTTGCGGGTCTCTTTGCTCTGCGAGATGCAAAGAACTGGGTGAACTCGTCAAGCAAGATCGGAAGATGTTTGCAGTGCTGGCACACTTTCTCTCTCGGCGAGAAGTCATGGAGAAGCTTTAGGCTAGAATGCAGACGATGAGAGAGGCAGAAGACGGAGGTACGGGGCTGTCCGGAGCGAAGTGCCGCTGGCCGGCGTCTTTCGCCCGAAGCAGCGCTCCGGAGCGCACCGCCACCGGCACAAGCAGCAGTGCGCGAAGTAGCGGCTCTTTCGCTTTCGCTAGACGGAGAGCCGGCAGCTTGCAGGAGGTGAAGAAGCAAGCCGCACAACACCAGCCTCGTGTACGCAGCTCTCGAACTGCTGCGGGAAGGTGGGTTGCCATTCGTATGCCTATGAAAATCACGTTAGCATGCGAATGGAAGAAGTTTTTTGGCAACTTTGCAATGCATCTTGCTAGTGCTCCTGCAACGCTCCGTGGAAACTCTTGCGGGTCTCTTTGCGCTGCGAGATGCAAAGAACTGGGTGAACTCGTCAAACAAGATCGGTAGATGTTTGCAGTGCTGGCACACTTTCTCTCTCGGCGAGAAGTCATGGAGAAGCTTTTGGCTAGGATGCAGACGACGAGAGAGGCAGAAGACGGAGGTACGGGGCTGTCCGGAGCGAAGTGCCGCTGGCCGGCGTCTTTCGCCCGAAGCAGCGCTCCGGAGCGCACCGCCACCGGCACAAGCAGCAGTGCGCGAAGTAGCGGCTCTTTCGCTTTCGCTAGACGGAGAGCAGGCAGCTTGCAGGAGGTGAAGAAGCAAGCCGCACAACAGCAGCATTGTGTGCGCAGCTCTCTTACTGCTGCGGAATGGTGGATTGCCACTCGCATGCCTTTGAAAATCACGTTAGCATGCGAGTGGAAGAAGTTTTTGGACAACTTTGCAATGCATCTTGCTAGTGCTCCTGCAACACTCCGTGGAAACTCTTGCGGGTCTCTTTGCTCTGCGAGATGCAAAGAACTGGGTGAACTCGTCAAGCAAGATCGGAAGATGTTTGCAGTGCTGGCACACTTTCTCTCTCGGCGAGAAGTCATGGAGAAGCTTTAGGCTAGAATGCAGACGACGAGAGAGGCAGAAGACGGAGGTACGGGGCTGTCCGGAGCGAAGTGCCGCTGGCCGGCGTCTTTCGCCCGAAGCAGCGCTCCGGAGCGCACCGCCACCGGCACAAGCAGCAGTGCGCGAAGTAGCGGCTCTTTCGCTTTCGCTAGACGGAGAGCCGGCAGATTGCAGGAGGTGAAGAAGCAAGCCGCACAACACCAGCCTCGTGTACGCAGCTCTCGAACTGCTGCGGGATGGTGGGTTGCCATTCGTATGCCTATGAAAATCACGTTAGCATGCGAATGGAAGAAGTTTTTTGGCAACTTTGCAATGCATCTTGCTAGTGCTCCTGCAACGCTCCGTGGAAACTCTTGCGGGTCTCTTTGCGCTGCGAGATGCAAAGAACTGGGTGAACTCGTCAAGCAAGATCGGAAGATGTTTGCAGTGCTGGCACACTTTCTCTCTCGGCGAGAAGTCATGGAGAAGCTTTTGGCTAGGATGCAGACGACGAGAGAGGCAGAAGACGGAGGTACGGGGCTGTCCGGAGCGAAGTGCCGCTGGCCGGCGTCTTTCGCCCGAAGCAGCGCTCCGGAGCGCACCGCCACCGGCACAAGCAGCAGTGCGCGAAGTAGCGGCTCTTTCGCTTTCGCTAGACGGAGAGCAGGCAGCTTGCAGGAGGTGAAGAAGCAAGCCGCACAACAGCAGCATTGTGTGCGCAGCTCTCGAACTGCTGCGGGATGGTGGATTGCCACTCGCATGCCTTTGAAAATCACGTTAGCATGCGAGTGGAAGAAGTTTTTGGACAACTTTGCAATGCATCTTGCTAGTGCTCCTGCAACACTCCGTGGAAACTCTTGCGGGTCTCTTTGCTCTGCGAGATGCAAAGAACTGGGTGAACTCGTCAAGCAAGATCGGAAGATGTTTGCAGTGCTGGCACACTTTCTCTCTCGGCGAGAAGTGATGGAGAAGCTTTTGGTTAGAATGCAGACGACGAGAGAGGCAGAAGACGGAGGTACGGGGCTGTCCGGAGCGAAGTGCCGCTGGCCGGCGTCTTTCGCCCGAAGCAGCGCTCCGGAGCGCACCGCCACCGGCACAAGCAGCAGTGCGCGAAGTAGCGGCTCTTTCGCCTTCGCTAGACGGAGAGCCGGCAGCTTGCAGGAGGTGAAGAAGCAAGCCGCACAACACCAGCCTTGTGTACGCAGCTCTCGAACTGCTGCGGGATGGTGGATTGGCATTAGTATGCCTATGAAAATCACGTTAGCATGCGAATGGAAGAAGTTTTTGGACAACTTTGCAATGCATCTTGCTAGTGCTCCTGCAACGCTCCGTGGAAACTCTTGCGGGTCTCTTTGCGCTGCGAGATGCAAAGAACTGGGTGAACTCGTCAAACAAGATCGGAAGATGTTTGCAGTGCTGGCACACTTTCTCTCTCGGCGAGAAGTCATGGAGAAGCTTTTGGCTAGGATGCAGACGACGAGAGAGGCAGAAGACGGAGGTACGGGGCTATCCGGAGCGAAGTGCCGCTGGCCGGCGTCTTTCGCCCGAAGCAGCGCTCCGGAGCGCACCGCCACCGGCACAAGCAGCAGTGCGCGAAGAAGCGGCTCTTTCGCTTTCGCTAGACGGAGAGCCGGCAGCTTGCAGGAGGTGAAGAAGCAAGCCGCACAACAGCAGCATTGTGGGCGCAGCTCTCGAACTGCTGCGGGATGGTGGATTGCCACTCGTATGCCTTTGAAAATCACGTTAGCATGCGAGTGGAAGAAGTTTTTGGACAACTTTGCAATGCATCTTGCTAGTGCTCCTGCAACGCTCCGTGGAAACTCTTGCGGGTCTCTTTGCTCTGCGAGATGCAAAGAACTGGGTGAACTCGTCAAGCAAGATCGGAAGATGTTTGCAGTGCTGGCACACTTTCTCTCTCGGCGAGAAGTCATGGAGAAGCTTTAGGCTAGAATGCAGACGACGAGAGAGGCAGAAGACGGAGGTACGGGGCTGTCCGGAGCGAAGTGCCGCTCGCGGGCGTCTATCGCCCGAAGCAGCGCTCCGGAGCGCACCGCCACCGGCACAAGCAGCAGTGCGCGAAGAAGCGGCTCTTTCGCTTTCGCTAGACGGAGAGCCGGCAGCTTGCAGGAGGTGAAGAAGCAAGCCGCACAACAGCAGCATTGTGGGCGCAGCTCTCTTACTGCTGCGGGATGGTGGATTGCCACTCGTATGCCTTTGAAAATCACGTTAGCATGCGAATGGAAGAAGTTTTTGGACAACTTTGCAATGCATCTTGCTAGTGCTCCTGCAACACTCCGTGGAAACTCTTGCGGGTCTCTTTGCGCTGCGAGATGCAAAGAACTGGGTGAACTCGTCAAGCAAGATCGGAAGATGTTTGCAGTGCTGGCACACTTTCTCTCTCGGCGAGAAGTCATGGAGAAGCTTTTGGCTTGGATGCAGACGACGAGAGAGGCAGAAGACGGAGGTACGGGGCTGTCCGGAGCGAAGTGCCGCTGGCCGGCGTCTTTCGCCCGAAGCAGCGCTCCGGAGCGCACCGCCACCGGCACAAGCAGCAGTGCGCGAAGTAGCGGCTCTTTCGCTTTCGCTAGACGGAGAGCAGGCAGCTTGCAGGAGGTGAAGAAGCAAGCCGCACAACAGCAGCATTGTGGGCGCAGCTCTCTTACTGCTGCGGGATGGTGGATTGCCATTAGTATGCCTATGAAAATCACGTTAGCATGCGAATGGAAGAAGTTTTTGGACAACTTTGCAATGCATCTTGCTAGTGCTCCTGCAACGCTCCGTGGAAACTCTTGCGGGTCTCTTTGCGCTGCGAGATGCAAAGAACTGGGTGAACTCGTCAAGCAAGATCGGAAGATGTTTGCAGTGCTGGCACACTTTCTCTCTCGGCGAGAAGTCATGGAGAAGCTTTAGGCTAGGATGCAGACGACGAGAGAGGCAGAAGACGGAGGTACGGGGCTATCCGGAGCGAAGTGCCGCTGGCCGGCGTCTTTCGCCCGAAGCAGCGCTCCGGAGCGCACCGCCACCGGCACAAGCAGCAGTGCGCGAAGTAGCGGCTCTTTCGCTTTCGCTAGACGGAGAGCCGGCAGCTTGCAGGAGGTGAAGAAGCAAGCCGCACAACACCAGCCCACTGCGGCTAGCTGGTTGCTAGATTTCCACGAATTTCAAGTTGCCACCAAGGGACAGGCTGCCACCAGTGCCAAGTCAGGCTGCTTGCAGAGTGCCTAAAGAGCTCTGCCAACTGAGACCAGGAACGTGGGCTGGTGAGTTTTGTATTCCGGGGCAGAAGCTGTGTCAGTATCAGGTAGGCCCTCAGTCCTTAGGGGCCGTCTGCCTGCTGGATTTCCGCCAATATCAAGATGCCGCCCAGGGACAAGCTGCCACCTGTGCCAACTCAGGCTGCTTTGAGTGTGCCCATGGAGTTCTGCAATCTGAGACCAGGCACGTGGTGTGGTGAGCTTAGTTTACCTGGGCAGAAGCCTTTGTCAGTACCAGGTAGGCCTTCGCCCTTCGGGGCCAGCTGCCTGCTGGGTTTTTGCGAATCTGAAGATGCTGCCCAGGGACAAGCTGCCACCTGTGCCAACTCGCGCTGCCTTGAGAGTGCCCATGGAGCTCTGCAAACTGAGACCATTAACGTGGGTTGGTCTGTTTTGTTTCCCTGGGCAGAAGCATTTGTCAGTACCAGGTAGGCCCTTGGCACTTATGGGCCGGCTGCCGGCTGGATTTCCGCCAATATCAAGATGCCGCCCAGGGGCAAGCTGCCACCTGTGCCAACTCGGGCTGCTTTAAGAGTGCCCACAGAGCTCTGCAAACTGAGACCATGAACGTGTGTTGGCGAATTTTGTTTAACTGGGCAGAAGCCTTTGTCTGTTCCAGGTAGGCCCACGGCCCTTAGGGGCCGTCTGCCTGCTGGATTTCCGCCAATACCAAGATGCCGCCCAGGGACAAGGTGCCACCTGTGCTAACTCGGGCTGCTTTGAGAGTGCCCATGGAGCTCTGCAAACTGAGATGTGGAACGTGGGGTGGTGGGTTTTGTTTCCCTGGGCAGAAGCCTTTGTCAGTACCAGGTAGGCCCTTGTTCCTCAGGGGCAGGCTGGCGGCTCAATTTCCACGAATATCAAGATGCTGCCCAGGGACAAGCTGCCACTTGTGCCAACTCGCGCTGCTTTGAGGGTGCCCACGGAGCTCTGCAAACTGAGACCAGGAACGTAGGATTGTGGGTTTTGTTTTCCCGGTCAGAAGCCTTTGTCAGTGTCAGGTAGGCCCTTGTTCCTTAGGGGCAGGCTGGCAGGAAGATTTCCACGAATATCAAGATGCTGCCCAGGGACAAGCTGCCACCTGTGCCAACTCGGGCTGGTTTGAGAGTGCCCATGGAGCTCTGCAAACTGAGACCATGAACCTGGGGTGCTGAGTTTTGTTTCTCCGGGCAGAAGCATTTGCAGTGCCAGGTAGGCCCTTGGTCTTTAAGGGCAGGCAGCCTGCTGGATTTCCATGAATATCAAGATGCTGCCAAAGGACAAGCTGCCACCTGTGCCAACTCACGCTGCTTTGAGAGTGCCCATGGAGCTCTGCAAACTGGGACCAGGAAAGTGGTGTTCTGAGTATTGTTTTCCCGGTCAGAAGCCTTTGTCAGTACCAAGTAGGCCCTTGTTCCTTAGGGACAGCCTGGAAGCAAGATTTCCCCGAATATCAAAATGCTGCCCAGGGATATTCTGCCACCTGTGCCAACTCGGGCTGCTTTGAGAGTGCCCACGGAGTTCTTCAAACTGAGACCAGGAACGTGGGTTTGTCGGTGTTGTTTTCCCGGGCAGAAACATTTGCAGGACCAGGTAGGCCCTCGGTCCTTTGGGGGAGGCTGGCACCAGGATTTCCACGAAAATCAAGTTTCCGCCCAGGGACAAGCTGCCACCTTTGCCAACTCACGCTGCTTTCAGAGTGCCCACGGAGCTCTGCAAACTGTGACCAGGACCGTGGGGTGCTGAGTTTTGTTTTCCAGGGCAGAAGTATTTGTCAGTACCAGGAGGGTCCTTGTTCCTTATGGGCAGTCTGCCTGCTGGATTTCCACGAATATCAAGATGCTGCCCAGGGACAAGCTGCCACCTGTGCCAACTCGGGCTGCTTTGAGAGTGCCCATGGAGCTCTGCAAACTGGGACCAGGAAAGTGGTGTTCTGAGTATTGTTTTCCCGGTCAGAAGCCTTTGTCAGTGTCAGGTCGGCCCTTGTTCCACAGGGGCAGGCAGCCTGCGGGATTTCCACGAATATCAAGATGCCGCCCAGGGACAAGCTGCCACCTGTGCCAACTCGGGCTGGTTTGAGAGTGCCCATGGAGCTCTGCAAACTGAGACCTGGAACGTGGGGTGGTGGGTTTTGTTTCCCCGGGCAGAAGCCTTTGTCAGTACCAGGTCAGGCCTTGGCCCTTGGGGGCCGGCTGCCTGCAGGATTTCCACAAATATCAAGATGCCGACCAGGGACAAGCTGCCACCTGTGCCAACTCGGGCTGCTTTGAGAGTGCCCACGGAGCTCTGCAAACTGAGACCAGAAACGTGGGGTGCTGGGTTTTGTTTTCCCGGGCAGAAGCCTTTGTCAGTACCAGGTCGGCCCTTGGCCCTTGGGGGCCGGCTGCCTGCAGGATTTCCACAAATATCAAGATGACGCCCAGGGACAAGCTGCCACCTGTGCCAACTCGGGCTGCTTTGAGAGTGCCCACGGAGCTCTGCAAACTGAGATGTAGAACGTGGGGTGGTGGATTTTGTTTCCCTGGGCAGAAGCCTTTGTCAGTACCAGGAGAGTCCTTGTTCCTCAGGGGCAGGCTGCCGGCTGGATTTCCACGAATATCAAGATGCTGCCCAGGGACAAGCTGCCACCTGTGCCAACTCGTGCTGCTTTGAGAGTGCCCATGGAGCTCTGCAAACTGAGACCATGAACCTGGGGTGCTGAGTTTTGTTTCTCCGGGCAGAAGCATTTGAAGTGCCAGGTACGCCCTCGGTCCTTAAGGGCAGTCAGCCTGCTGGATTTCCACGAATATCAAGATGCTGCCCAGGGACAAGCTGCTACCTGTGCCAACTCGCGCTGCTTTGAGAGTGCCCATGGTGCTCTGCAAACTGAGACCAGAAACGTGGTGTTCTGAGTTTTGTTTTCCCGGGCAGAAGCCTTTGTCAGTACCAGGTCGGCCCTTGGCCCTTGGGGGCCAGCTGCCTGCAGGATTTCCACGAATATCAAAATGCTGCCCAGGGACAAGCTGCCACTTGTGCCAACTCGGGCTGCTTTGAGAGTGCCCACGGAGCTCTGCAAAGTTAGACCAGGAACTTGCCTTGGTGAGTTTTGTTTCCCCGGGCAGAAGCATTTGCAGTACCAGGCAGGCTCTCGGAACTTCAGGGCCGTCTGCCTGCTGGATTTCCACGAATATCAAGATGCTGCCCAGGGACAAGCTGCCACTTGGGCCAACTCGCGCTGCTTTGAGGGTGCCCACGGAGCTCTGCAAACTGAGACCATAACCTAGGGTTGTGGGTTTTGTTTTCTCGGGCAGAAGCCTCTCTCAGTACCAGGTAGGCCCTTGTTCCTTAGGGGCAGGCTGCCTGCTGAATTTCCACGAATATCAAGATGCTGCCCAGGGACAAGCTGCCACCTGTGCCAGCTCGGGCTGCTTTGAGGGTGCCCACGGAGCTCTAAAAACTGAGACAGGGTACATGGGGTTATGGGTTATGTTTCCCCGGGCAGAAGCCATTGTAAGTACCAGGTAGGCCCTCGGCCCTTAGGGGCAGGCTGGCAGCAAGACTTCCACGAATATCAAGATGCCGCCCAGGGACAAGCTGCCACCTGTGCCAACTCACGCTGCTTTGAGAGTGCCCACGGATCTCTTCAAACTGAGCCAAAGTATGTGGGGTTTCGGGTTTTTTTTTCCCGGGCAGAACCCTTTGTCAGTACCAAGTAGGACCTCGGCCCTTAGAGGCAGTCTGCCTGCTGGATTTCCACGCATATCTAGATGCCGCCCAGGAACAAGCTGCCACCTGTGCCAACTTGGGCTGCTTTGAGAGTACCCATGGTGCTCTACAAACAGAAACCAGGAGCGTGGGATGGTGAGTTTTTTTTTTTCCTCGGCAGAAGCCTTTGTCAGTACCAGGTAGGCCCTCGGCCCTTCATGGCTGGCTGCCTGCTGGATTTCCACGAATATCAAGATGCTGCCCAGGGATATTCTGCCACCTGTGCCAACTCGGGCTGCTTTGAGAGTGCCCATGGAGCTCTGCAAACTGAGACCGGGACCGTGGGGTTCTGAGTTTTGTTTTCCCGGCAGAAGCCTTTGTCAGTACCAGGTAGGCCTTCGGCCCTATGGGTCCGGTTGCAGGCTGGATTTCCCCGAATAACAAGATGCCGCCCAGGGACAAGCTGCCACCTGTGCCAACTCGGGCTGCTTTGAGAGTGCCCACGGAACTCTGCAAACTGAGACTAAGACCTTGGGGTGGTGGGTTTTTTTCTCCTTGGGCAGTATAATGCACAATACCTAGGTGTCCCTAAGCACGTTGATGCTTGGTGCCTGCTCGATTTCTGTATTAATCAGGATGCCATCCAATTAAAGGCTGATAGCTGTGCCAACGTTGGGTGCTTGCACAGTGCCCACAGAGCTCTGCAAACTGAGACCTAGACGGTGAGGTGTTGAGGTTTTTTTCCTGGGCTGTTGCCCGCACAGTACTTTTGTGGCCATTTGGGGCCTGAGACCAGGAAGGTGAGGTGGTGAGTTTGGTTTCCCTGGGAAAAAGCTCACCACATTTTTTGGATGGGCCTTGCGTGCAGGCCCCGGTTGGCTGCTGTAATGCCGCATTGATCAAGATCTAGCTCACGTACAACCTGCCACCTGTGCCACCTCAGGCTGCTCTCACAGTGCCTGTGGATACAACGCTCTGTTTGACTCTTAGAGGTCTAATTACAAGCTGTGTTTGATAAATTATGAGTGTGTTAAATGAATGTGTTCTAGGAGTGTGGGATCCTTGAAATAGTATAATTTTTGATTTTCTTATGGTTGGAAGATCGTTTTACAAGCATAATGGGAATACTCCTTTTTTTAGGTACTTTTTCTTCTAGAAAGTATACCATAAGTGTTTTCTAATATTAAATGACAGAGCAGCCCGTTGATCCTTTACTGGAAATTTTTCCTGTTTTTCAAAAATAACAGAAAAAAGCTCTTGCAAAAATAAGGGGAAAAAATTGCTTTAAAAAGTATTTCATTACAGCTTTTAAAGGCAATTAAAGTGCACCCATTGCTGATGGGAAGCCGATAACTGGTTAAACATGTATTCACTTGTTATGTCTCTCTAAAGAAATACTCTAACATCAAGCAATTAATCCCTTCCATCATAGTTTTAACCTCTTTCCTAGTTTAAATGTCAATGAAAAACATCATGAAGAACTCCATATGTATCTCTCCGATTCATCTTACATACAAAGCAACTATTTTTCCACCGGTTTGCTTGATGGTCTGCTTACTGCATTCAGCATTTTTTGGCATGCTTTTTTGCTTCTTTCTGCTGTCAATACTGGCCAATACATGCCATCTGCCAATGGTAGGATTTCTCTCACCTAAGCATATGGATTGAATCTTTAAGATCACTTTCGAT
Source organism: Motacilla alba alba (assembly GCF_015832195.1). Classification (NCBI taxonomy): domain Eukaryota; kingdom Metazoa; phylum Chordata; class Aves; order Passeriformes; family Motacillidae; genus Motacilla; species Motacilla alba. Next base: position 97,075 of record NW_024037750.1, read on the forward strand.
AAAATGGATAAAAAAGGAGTTGTTTGATTCCACCTAACATTGAGTCTCTTGGTAAAGGTCACCTGGAGAAAAGTTTTTGCTTCTAGAATTCAACTCATGGATTGAAATATTTGAGAAGACTGATAGGCACTGGAGCATGGAGACACCTTCAGCCTCTGTGGATATAAAGCCCAGATTAAAATGATCAATTCTCTCAACTTGATGGACTGTACTGAGCAGAATTCTGACTAGAATCTCTTTCACACATAGAACACCCTGTTCAAGACACATGGTAAGATGAAGCTCACCTCCGGTTCCCTGCAGGTATTTGTATTTCTAATGAGTCTTTGGGATGCCTAGGTGATTTTCAGATGTCTAAAGATGAGACAAAGCCCACGACTTTCTCAAGACCTGGAACCATCTCCCTAGAAGCTGCAAAACACACAATGCCGCACTTGTGTCAAATTTGCCAAAGCAAGGACTAGAGCAAGAACTGGATGCAAAATACTTGCACAGAGATGATAGTTTTTAAGATATTCATCAGATATTCTTCACATGGGAAGAGTCTTTGAACTCTTCTGTGATAGAACCCCAAAACTAAATGTTTTTTTTTTCATTGAGCACTCTTCTTGATGCAATTCTTCAACTTGGCATGGCTTAATTCAATAGCATCCAAGTCAGAGAAAAATTGATAAAGGCAGATAGGAAAGAAAATTAGAAATTCGTTACTCAGAGTGTGAGTAGGAAGACAGGGAGCCATTCAAAAGAATAAGGAAACAAAACAGGAGCAGTGAAAATGAGACACATCCTGCATCTTTCCGGCGGGGAAGATGGATTATTTAATTAGTGACAAAATTAGAAGAGCCTGAACATTTGCTGTCCCACAACAGGAACAGAAAAACCATTGGGCACGCACATAATAGCCAAAGAAACATAACAAAGAGAAGGAAATACAGAGAATAGGAAAAAGAAGTAAGACGCTTTTGTCAATCATTGAAATTCAGGTGGTGTATCATTCTAATACACTTTTTTATACAGTAAAAGAGTAGTTATATACAGTCGGGTAAATTGCAGCTATGTATCATTTTTAGACAGGAAATGTTTTCCAAGAAACATGTACCAGATTATATATACAAGTTCCTGACTGCCAAAGAAGAAAGTACAAAACAGCAAACACTTGGGTAAAGTCCCAGGAACCAGAGATCAAGATCTACACCGATATAAGGAGAGCGGTGAGTTTTTCAAGAAGCAAAAGCGAATGCAGCTGACTGTGCTTGTGGATGAAAAGCTGTGGGATTTTTTGCAATTCCATTAAGAGCGCACAAAAGCGCGGTGCTCGGCTGCCTCATGCTTCGCATGCTGCGAGATGCACAGAAATTAAGATGAGCAAGGTTCTTCAGCTTTGCCCTTTTTCAGCAGCTGCGCCACACCGATGGACTGGAATATCTCTCGAGATGTTTTCCTTTCTCAAGAATGTATTGTTGCTGTGTCTTGACCGCACAAGGATAAGTGTGAAGAGATCATAGCCATCTCGAAATAAATTCGCCGCTTTATTAAAAAGATAAATGCTTCAACAATGCGCAGCCACGACAAAAATCAGGGCCAAGACTGGGAGACGTTTGCTGTGCTGGCACCCAATTTCTGTCGGCGAAAAGTCATGGAGAAGCTTTTGGCTTGGATGCAGACGACGAGAGAGGCAGAAGACGGAGGTACGGGGCTGTCCGGAGCGAAGTGCCGCTGGCCGGCGTCTTTCGCCCGAAGCAGCGCGCCGGAGCGCACCGCCACCGGCACAAGCAGCAGTGCGCGAAGTAGCGGCTCTTTCGCTTTCGCTAGACGGAGAGCCGGCAGCTTGCAGGAGGTGAAGAAGCAAGCCGCACAACAGCAGCATTGTGGGCGCAGCTCTCGAACTGCTGCGGGATGGTGGATTGCCACTCGCATGCCTTTGAAAATCACGTTAGCATGCGAGTGGAAGAAGTTTTTGGACAACTTTGCAATGCATCTTGCTAGTGCTCCTGCAACGCTCCGTGGAAACTCTTGCGGGTCTCTTTGCGCTGCGAGATGCAAAGAACTGGGTGAACTCGTCAAACAAGATCGGTAGATGTTTGCAGTGCTGGCACACTTTCTCTCTCGGCGAGAAGTCATGGAGAAGCTTTTGGCTAGGATGCAGACGACGAGAGAGGCAGAAGACGGAGGTACGGGGCTGTCCGGAGCGAAGTGCCGCTGGCCGGCGTCTTTCGCCCGAAGCAGCGCTCCGGAGCGCACCGCCACCGGCACAAGCAGCGGTGCGCGAAGAAGCGGCTCTTTCGCCTTCGGTAGACGGAGAGCCGGCAACTTGCAGGAGGTGAAGAAGCAAGCCGCACAACAGCAGCATTGTGGGCGCAGCTCTCGAACTGCTGCGGGATGGTGGATTGCCACTCGTATGCCTTTGAAAATCACGTTAGCATGCGAATGGAAGAAGTTTTTGGACAACTTTGCAATGCATCTTGCTAGTGCTCCTGCAACGCTCCGTGGAAACTCTTGCGGGTCTCTTTGCGCTGCGAGATGCAAAGAACTGGGTGAACTCGTCAAGCAAGATCGGAAGATGTTTGCAGTGCTGGCACACTTTCTCTCTCGGCGAGAAGTAATGGAGAAGCTTTTGGCTAGGATGCAGACGACGAGAGAGGCAGAAGACGGAGGTACGGGGCTGTCCGGAGCGAAGTGCCGCTCGCGGGCGTCTATCGCCCGAAGCAGCGCTCCGGAGCGCACCGCCACCGGCACAAGCAGCAGTGCGCGAAGAAGCGGCTCTTTCGCTTTCGCTAGACGGAGAGCCGGCAGCTTGCAGGAGGTGAAGAAGCAAGCCGCACAACAGCAGCATTGTGGGCGCAGCTCTCTTACTGCTGCGGGATGGTGGATTGCCACTCGTATGCCTTTGAAAATCACGTTAGCATGCGAATGGAAGAAGTTTTTGGACAACTTTGCAATGCATCTTGCTAGTGCTCCTGCAACACTCCGTGGAAACTCTTGCGGGTCTCTTTGCGCTGCGAGATGCAAAGAACTGGGTGAACTCGTCAAGCAAGATCGGAAGATGTTTGCAGTGCTGGCACACTTTCTCTCTCGGCGAGAAGTCATGGAGAAGCTTTTGGCTAGGATGCAGACGACGAGAGAGGCAGAAGACGGAGGTACGGGGCTGTCCGGAGCGAAGTGCCGCTGGCCGGCGTCTTTCGCCCGAAGCAGCGCTCCGGAGCGCACCGCCACCGGCACAAGCAGCAGTGCGCGAAGTAGCGGCTCTTTCGCTTTCGCTAGACGGAGAGCCGGCAGCTTGCAGGAGGTGAAGAAGCAAGCCGCACAACAGCAGCATTGTGGGCGCAGCTCTCGAACTGCTGCGGGATGGTGGATTGCCACTCGCATGCCTTTGAAAATCACGTTAGCATGCGAGTGGAAGAAGTTTTTGGACAACTTTGCAATGCATCTTGCTAGTGCTCCTGCAACGCTCCGTGGAAACTCTTGCGGGTCTCTTTGCGCTGCGAGATGCAAAGAACTGGGTGAACTCGTCAAACAAGATCGGAAGATGTTTGCAGTGCTGGCACACTTTCTCTCTCGGCGAGAAGTGATGGAGAAGCTATTGGCTAGGATGCAGACGACGAGAGAGGCAGAAGACGGAGGTACGGGGCTATCCGGAGCGAAGTGCCGCTGGCCGGCGTCTTTCGCCCGAAGCAGCGCTCCGGAGCGCACCGCCACCGGCACAAGCAGCAGTGCGCGAAGTAGCGGCTCTTTCGCTTTCGCTAGACGGAGAGCCGGCAGCTTGCAGGAGGTGAAGAAGCAAGCCGCACAACACCAGCCCACTGCGGCTAGCTGGTTGCTAGATTTCCACGAATTTCAAGTTGCCACCAAGGGACAGGCTGCCACCAGTGCCAAGTCAGGCTGCTTGCAGAGTGCCTAAAGAGCTCTGCCAACTGAGACCAGGAACGTGGGCTGGTGAGTTTTGTATTCCGGGGCAGAAGCTGTGTCAGTATCAGGTAGGCCCTCAGTCCTTAGGGGCCGTCTGCCTGCTGGATTTCCGCCAATATCAAGATGCCGCCCAGGGACAAGCTGCCACCTGTGCCAACTCAGGCTGCTTTGAGTGTGCCCATGGAGTTCTGCAATCTGAGACCAGGCACGTGGTGTGGTGAGCTTAGTTTACCTGGGCAGAAGCCTTTGTCAGTACCAGGTAGGCCTTCGCCCTTCGGGGCCAGCTGCCTGCTGGGTTTTTGCGAATCTGAAGATGCTGCCCAGGGACAAGCTGCCACCTGTGCCAACTCGCGCTGCCTTGAGAGTGCCCATGGAGCTCTGCAAACTGAGACCATTAACGTGGGTTGGTCTGTTTTGTTTCCCTGGGCAGAAGCATTTGTCAGTACCAGGTAGGCCCTTGGCACTTATGGGCCGGCTGCCGGCTGGATTTCCGCCAATACCAAGATGCCGCCCAGGGACAAGCTGCCACCTGTGCTAACTCGGGCTGCTTTGAGAGTGCCCATGGAGCTCTGCAAACTGAGATGTGGAACGTGGGGTGGTGGGTTTTGTTTCCCTGGGCAGAAGCCTTTGTCAGTACCAGGTAGGCCCTTGTTCCTCAGGGGCAGGCTGGCGGCTCAATTTCCACGAATATCAAGATGCTGCCCAGGGACAAGCTGCCACTTGTGCCAACTCGCGCTGCTTTGAGGGTGCCCACGGAGCTCTGCAAACTGAGACCAGGAACGTAGGATTGTGGGTTTTGTTTTCCCGGTCAGAAGCCTCTCTCAGTGCCAGGTAGGCCCTTGTTCCTTAGGGGCAGGCTGGCAGGAAGATTTCCACGAATATCAAGATGCTGCCCAGGGACAAGCTGCCACCTGTGCCAACTCGGGCTGCTTTGAGAGTGCCCATGGAGCTCTGCAAACTGAGACCATGAACCTGGGGTGCTGAGTTTTGTTTCCCTGGGCAGAAGCATTTGAAGTGCCAGGTAGGCCCTTGGTCTTTAAGGGCAGGCAGCCTGCTGGATTTCCATGAATATCTAGATGCTGCCAAAGGACAAGCTGCCACCTGTGCCAACTCGCGCTGCTTTGAGAGTGCCCTTGGAGCTCTGCAAAGTGAGACCAGGAACGTGCGTTGGTGAGTTTTGTTTCCCCGGGCAGAAGCCTTTGTCAGTACCAGGTAGGCCCTCGGAATTTAAGGGCCGACTGCCTGCTGGATTTCCACGAATATCAAGATGCTGCCCAGGGACAAGCTGCCACCTGTGCCAACTCGGGCTGCTTTGATGGTGCCCATGGAGCTCTGCAAACTGAGACCAGAAACGTGGGGTGCTGGGTTTTGTTTCCCCTGGCAGAAGCCTTTGTCAGTACCAGGTCGGCCCTTGGCCCTTGGGGGCCGGCTGCCTGCAGGATTTCCACAAATATCAAGATGCCGCCCAGGGACAAGCTGCCACCTGTGCCAACCTGGGCTGCTTTGAGAGTGCCCATGGAGCTCTGCAAACTGAGATGTGGAACATGGGCTGGTGGGTTTTCTTTCCCCGGGCAGAAGCCTTTGTCAGTACCAGGAGAGTCCTTGTTCCTCAGGGGCAGGCTGCCGGCTGGATTTCCACGAATATCAAGATGCTGCCCAGGGACAAGCTGCCACTTGGGCCAACTCGTGCTGCTATGAGGGTGCCCACGGAGCTCTGCAAACTGAGACCAGGAACGTAGGACTGTGGGTTTTGTTTTCCCGGGCAGAAGCCTCTCTCAGTACCAGGTATGCCCTTGTTCCTTAGGTGCAGGCTGGCAGCAAGCTTTCCACGAATATCAAGATGCTGCCCAGGGATATTCTGCCACCTGTGCCAACTCGGGCTGCTTTGAGAGTGCCCACGGAGCTCTGCAAACTGAGACCATGAACCTGGGGTGCTGAGTTTTGTTTCTCCGGGCAGAAGCATTTGCAGTGCCAGGTAGGCCCTCGGTCCTTAAGGGCAGGCAGCCTGCTGTATTTCCACGAATATCAAGATGCTGCCCAGGGACAAGCTGCCACCTGTGCCAACTCACGCTGCTTTGAGAGTGCCCATGGTGCTCTGCAAACTGAGACCAGAAACGTGGCGTGCTGGGTTTTGTTTTCCAGGGCAGAAGCCTTTGTCAGTACCAAGTAGGCCCTTGTTCCTTAGGGACAGCCTGGAAGCAAGATTTCCCCAAATATCAAAATGCTGCCCAGGGATATTCTGCCACCTGTGCCAACTCGGGCTGCTTTGAGAGTGCCCACGGAGTTCTTCAAACTGAGACCAGGAACGTGGGTTTGTCGGTGTTGTTTTCCCGGGCAGAAACATTTGCAGGACCAGGTAGGCCCTCGGTCCTTTGGGGGAGGCTGGCACCAGGATTTCCACGAAAATCAAGTTTCCGCCCAGGGACAAGCTGCCACCTTTGCCAACTCACGCTGCTTTCAGAGTGCCCACGGAGCTCTGCAAACTGTGACCAGGACCGTGGGGTGCTGAGTTTTGTTTTCCCGGGCAGAAGTATTTGTCAGTACTAGGTAGGCCCACGGTCTTTCAGGGCCGTCAGCCTGCTGAATTTCCACGAATATCAGGATGCTGCCCACGGAGGAGCTGCCACCTGTGCCAACTCGGGCTGCTTTGAGAGTGCCCATGGTGCTCTGCAAACTGAGACCAGAAACGTGGGGTGCTGGGTTTTGTTTTCCAGGGCAGAAGCCTTTGTCAGTACCAGGAGGGTCCTTGTTCCTTATGGGCAGTCTGCCTGCTGGATTTCCACGAATATCAAGATGCTGCCCAGGGACAAGCTGCCACCTGTGCCAACTCGGGCTGCTTTGAGAGTGCCCATGGAGCTCTGCAAACTGGGACCAGGAAAGTGGTGTTCTGAGTATTGTTTTCCCGGTCAGAAGCCTTTGTCAGTGTCAGGTCGGCCCTTGTTCCACAGGGGCAGGCAGCCTGCGGGATTTCCACGAATATCAAGATGCCGCCCAGGGACAAGCTGCCACCTGTGCCAACTCGGGCTGGTTTGAGAGTGCCCATGGAGCTCTGCAAACTGAGACCTGGAACGTGGGGTGGTGGGTTTTGTTTCCCCGGGCAGAAGCCTTTGTCAGTACCAGGTCAGGCCTTGGCCCTTGGGGGCCGGCTGCCTGCAGGATTTCCACAAATATCAAGATGACGCCCAGGGACAAGCTGCCACCTGTGCCAACTCGGGCTGCTTTGAGAGTGCCCACGGAGCTCTGCAAACTGAGACCAGAAACGTGGGGTGCTGGGTTTTCTTTTCCCGGGCAGAAGCCTTTGTCAGTACCAGGTCGGCCCTTGGCCCTTGGGGGCCGGCTGCCTGCAGGATTTCCACAAATATCAAGATGACGCCCAGGGACAAGCTGCCACCGGTGCCAACTCGGGCTGCTTTGAGAGTGCCCACGGAGCTCTGCAAACTGAGACCATGAACCTGGGGTGCTGGGTTTTGTTTCTCCGGGCAGAAGCATTTCCAGTGCCAGGTAGGCCCTCGGTCCTTAAGGGCAGGCAGCCTGCTGTATTTCCACGAATATCAAGATGCTGCCCAGGGACAAGCTGCCACCTGTGCCAACTCACGCTGCTTTGAGAGTGCCCATGGTGCTCTGCAAACTGAGACCAGAAACGTGGTGTGCTGGGTTTTGTTTTCCAGGGCAGAAGGCTTTGTCAGTACCAAGTAGGCCCTTGTTCCTTAGGGACAGCCTGGAAGCAAGATTTCCCCGAATATCAAAATGCTGCCCAGGGATATTCTGCCACCTGTGCCAACTCGGGCTGCTTTGAGAGTGCCCACGGAGTTCTTCAAACTGAGACCAGGAACGTGGGTTTGTCGGTGTTGTTTTCCCGGGCAGAAACATTTGCAGGACCAGGTAGGCCCTCGGGCCTTTGGGGGAGGCTGGCACCAGGATTTCCACGAAAATCAAGTTTCCGCCCAGGGACAAGCTGCCACCTTTGCCAACTCACGCTGCTTTCAGAGTGCCCACGGAGCTCTGCAAACTGTGACCAGGACCGTGGGGTGCTGAGTTTTGTTTTCCCGGGCAGAAGTATTTGTCAGTACTAGGTAGGCCCACGGTCATTCAGGGCCGTCAGCCTGCTGAATTTCCACGAATATCAGGATGCTGCCCACGGAGGAGCTGCCACCTGTGCCAACTCGGGCTGCTTTGAGAGTGCCCATGGTGCTCTGCAAACTGAGACCAGAAACGTGGGGTGCTGGGTTTTGTTTTCCAGGGCAGAAGCCTTTGTCAGTACCAGGAGGGTCCTTGTTCCTTATGGGCAGTCTGCCTGCTGGATTTCCACGAATATCAAGATGCTGCCCAGGGACAAGCTGCCACCTGTGCCAACTCGGGCTGCTTTGAGAGTGCCCATGGTGCTCTGCAAACTGAGACCAGAAACGTGGGGTGGTGGATATTGTTTCCCTGGGCAGAAGCCTTTGTCAGTACCAGGAAGGCCCTTGTTCCTCAGGGGCAGGCTGCCGGCTGGATTTTCACGAATATCAAGATGCTGCCCAGGGACAAGCTGCCACCTGTGCCAACTCGGGCTGGTTTGAGAGTGCCCATGGAGCTCTGCAAACTGAGACCATGAACCTGGGGTGCTGAGTTTTGTTTCTCCGGGCAGAAGCATTTGAAGTGCCAGGTACGCCCTCGGTCCTTAAGGGCAGGCAGCCTGCTGGATTTCCACGAATATCAAGATGCTGCCCAGGGACAAGCTGCCACCTGTGCCAACTCCGGCTGCTTTGAGAGTGCCCATGGTGCTCTGCAAACTGAGACCAGAAACGTGGGGTGCTGGGTTTTGTTTTCCAGGGCAGAAGCCTTTGTCAGTACCAGGAGGGTCCTTGTTCCTTATGGGCAGTCTGCCTGCTGGATTTCCACGAATATCAAGATGCTGCCCAGGGACAAGCTGCCACCTGTGCCAACTCGGGCTGCTTTGAGAGTGCCCATGGAGCTCTGCAAACTGGGACCAGGAAAGTGGTGTTCTGAGTATTGTTTTCCCGGTCAGAAGCCTTTGTCAGTGTCAGGTCGGCCCTTGTTCCACAGGGGCAGGCAGCCTGCGGGATTTCCACGAATATCAAGATGCCGCCCAGGGACAAGCTGCCACCTGTGCCAACTCGGGCTGGTTTGAGAGTGCCCATGGAGCTCTGCAAACTGAGACCTGGAACGTGGGGTGGTGGGTTTTGTTTCCCCGGGCAGAAGCCTTTGTCAGTACCAGGTCAGGCCTTGGCCCTTGGGGGCCGGCTGCCTGCAGGATTTCCACAAATATCAAGATGCTGCCCAGGGACAAGCTGCCACCTGTGCCAACTCGGGCTGCTTTGAGAGTGCCCACGGAGCTCTGCAAACTGAGACCAGAAACGTGGGGTGCTGGGTTTTGTTTTCCCGGGCAGAAGCCTTTGTCAGTACCAGGTCGGCCCTTGGCCCTTGGGGGCCGGCTGCCTGCAGGATTTCCACAAATATCAAGATGACGCCCAGGGACAAGCTGCCACCTGTGCCAACTCGGGCTGCTTTGAGAGTGCCCACGGAGATCTGCAAACTGAGGTGTAGAACGTGGGGTGGTGGATTTTGTTTCCCTGGGCAGAAGCCTTTGTCAGTACCAGAAGAGTCCTTTTTCCTCAGGGGCAGGCTGCCGGCTGGATTTCCACGAATATCAAGATGCTGCCCAGGGACAAGCTGCCACCTGTGCCAACTCGTGCTGCTTTGAGAGTGCCCATGGAGCTCTGCAAACTGAGACCATGAACCTGGGGTGCTGAGTTTTGTTTCTCCGGGCAGAAGCATTTGCAGTGCCAGGTACGCCCTCGGTCCTTAAGGGCAGGCAGCCTGCTGGATTTCCACGAATATCAAGATGCTGCCCAGGGACAAGCTGCTACCTGTGCCAACTCGCGCTGCTTTGAGAGTGCCCATGGTGCTCTGCAAACTGAGACCAGAAACGTGGTGTTCTGAGTTTTGTTTTCCCGGGCAGAAGCCTTTGTCAGTACCAGGTCGGCCCTTGGCCCTTGGGGGCCGGCTGCCTGCAGGATTTCCACAAATATCAAGATGACGCCCAGGGACAAGCTGCCACCTGTGCCAACTCGGGCTGCTTTGAGAGTGCCCACGGAGCTCTGCAAACTGAGATGTAGAACGTGGGGTGGTGTATTTTGTTTCCCTGGGCAGAAGCCTTTGTCAGTACCAGGAGAGTCCTTGTTCCTCAGGGGCAGGCTGCCGGCTGGATTTCCACGAATATCAAGATGCTGCCCAGGGACAAGCTGCCACCTGTGCCAACTCGTGCTGCTTTGAGAGTGCCCATGGAGCTCTGCAAACTGAGACCATGAACCTGGGGTGCTGAGTTTTGTTTCTCCGGGCAGAAGCATTTGAAGTGCCAGGTACGCCCTCGGTCCTTAAGGGCAGTCAGCCTGCTGGATTTCCACGAATATCAAGATGCTGCCCAGGGACAAGCTGCTACCTGTGCCAACTCGCGCTGCTTTGAGAGTGCCCATGGTGCTCTGCAAACTGAGACCAGAAACGTGGTGTTCTGAGTTTTGTTTTCCCGGGCAGAAGCCTTTGTCAGTACCAGGTCGGCCCTTGGCCCTTGGGGGCCAGCTGCCTGCAGGATTTCCACGAATATCAAAATGCTGCCCAGGGACAAGCTGCCACTTGTGCCAACTCGGGCTGCTTTGAGAGTGCCCACGGAGCTCTGCAAAGTTAGGCCAGGAACTTGCCTTGGTGAGTTTTGTTTCCCCGGGCAGAAGCATTTGCAGTACCAGGCAGGCTCTCGGAACTTCAGGGCCGTCTGCCTGCTGGATTTCCACGAATATCAAGATGCTGCCCAGGGACAAGCTGCCACTTGGGCCAACTCGCGCTGCTTTGAGGGTGCCCACGGAGCTCTGCAAACTGAGACCATAACCTAGGGTTGTGGGTTTTGTTTTCTCGGGCAGAAGCCTCTCTCAGTACCAGGTAGGCCCTTGTTCCTTAGGGGCAGGCTGCCTGCTGAATTTCCACGAATATCAAGATGCTGCCCAGGGACAAGCTGCCACCTGTGCCAGCTCGGGCTGCTTTGAGGGTGCCCACGGAGCTCTAAAAACTGAGACAGGGTACATGGGGTTATGGGTTATGTTTCCCCGGGCAGAAGCCATTGTAAGTACCAGGTAGGCCCTCGGCCCTTAGGGGCAGGCTGGCAGCAAGACTTCCACGAATATCAAGATGCCGCCCAGGGACAAGCTGCCACCTGTGCCAACTCACGCTGCTTTGAGAGTGCCCACGGATCTCTTCAAACTGAGCCAAAGTATGTGGGGTTTCGGGTTTTTTTTTCCCGGGCAGAACCCTTTGTCAGTACCAAGTAGGACCTCGGCCCTTAGAGGCAGTCTGCCTGCTGGATTTCCACGCATATCTAGATGCCGCCCAGGAACAAGCTGCCACCTGTGCCAACTTGGGCTGCTTTGAGAGTACCCATGGTGCTCTACAAACAGAAACCAGGAGCGTGGGATGGTGAGTTTTTTTTTTTCCTCGGCAGAAGCCTTTGTCAGTACCAGGTAGGCCCTCGGCCCTTCATGGCTGGCTGCCTGCTGGATTTCCACGAATATCAAGATGCTGCCCAGGGATATTCTGCCACCTGTGCCAACTCGGGCTGCTTTGAGAGTGCCCATGGAGCTCTGCAAACTGAGACCGGGACCGTGGGGTTCTGAGTTTTGTTTTCCCGGCAGAAGCCTTTGTCAGTACCAGGTAGGCCTTCGGCCCTATGGGTCCGGTTGCAGGCTGGATTTCCCCGAATAACAAGATGCCGCCCAGGGACAAGCTGCCACCTGTGCCAACTCGGGCTGCTTTGAGAGTGCCCACGGAACTCTGCAAACTGAGACTAAGACCTTGGGGTGGTGGGTTTTTTTCTCCTTGGGCAGTATAATGCACAATACCTAGGTGTCCCTAAGCACGTTGATGCTTGGTGCCTGCTCGATTTCTGTATTAATCAGGATGCCATCCAATTAAAGGCTGATAGCTGTGCCAACGTTGGGTGCTTGCACAGTGCCCACAGAGCTCTGCAAACTGAGACCTAGACGGTGAGGTGTTGAGGTTTTTTTCCTGGGCTGTTGCCCGCACAGTACTTTTGTGGCCATTTGGGGCCTGAGACCAGGAAGGTGAGGTGGTGAGTTTGGTTTCCCTGGGAAAAAGCTCACCACATTTTTTGGATGGGCCTTGCGTGCAGGCCCCGGTTGGCTGCTGTAATGCCGCATTGATCAAGATCTAGCTCACGTACAACCTGCCACCTGTGCCACCTCAGGCTGCTCTCACAGTGCCTGTGGATACAACGCTCTGTTTGACTCTTAGAGGTCTAATTACAAGCTGTGTTTGATAAATTATGAGTGTGTTAAATGAATGTGTTCTAGGAGTGTGGGATCCTTGAAATAGTATAATTTTTGATTTTCTTATGGTTGGAAGATCGTTTTACAAGCATAATGGGAATACTCCTTTTTTTAGGTACTTTTTCTTCTAGAAAGTATACCATAAGTGTTTTCTAATATTAAATGACAGAGCAGCCCGTTGATCCTTTACTGGAAATTTTTCCTATTTTTCAAAAATAACAGAAAAAAGCTCTTGCAAAAATAAGGGGAAAAAATTGCTTTAAAAAGTATTTCATTACAGCTTTTAAAGGCAATTAAAGTGCACCCATTGCTGATGGGAAGCCGATAACTGGTTAAACATGTATTCACTTGTTATGTCTCTCTAAAGAAATACTCTAACATCAAGCAATTAATCCCTTCCATCATAGTTTTAACCTCTTTCCTAGTTTAAATGTCAATGAAAAACATCATGAAGAACTCCATATGTATCTCTCCGATTCATCTTACATACAAAGCAACTATTTTTCCACCGGTTTGCTTGATGGTCTGCTTACTGCATTCAGCATTTTTTGGCATGCTTTTTTGCTTCTTTCTGCTGTCAATACTGGCCAATACATGCCATCTGCCAATGGTAGGATTTCTCTCACCTAAGCATATGGATTGAATCTTTAAGATCACTTTCGATAAAATGGATAAAAAAGGAGTTGTTTGATTCCACCTAACATTGAGTCTCTTGGTAAAGGTCACCTGGAGAAAAGTTTTTGCTTCTAGAATTCAACTCATGGATTGAAATATTTGAGAAGACTGATAGGCACTGGAGCATGGAGACACCTTCAGCCTCTGTGGATATAAAGCCCAGATTAAAATGATCAATTCTCTCAACTTGATGGACTGTACTGAGCAGAATTCTGACTAGAATCTCTTTCACACATAGAACACCCTGTTCAAGACACATGGTAAGATGAAGCTCACCTCCGGTTCCCTGCAGGTATTTGTATTTCTAATGAGTCTTTGGGATGCCTAGGTGATTTTCAGATGTCTAAAGATGAGACAAAGCCCACGACTTTCTCAAGACCTGGAACCATCTCCCTAGAAGCTGCAAAACACACAATGCCGCACTTGTGTCAAATTTGCCAAAGCAAGGACTAGAGCAAGAACTGGATGCAAAATACTTGCACAGAGATGATAGTTTTTAAGATATTCATCAGATATTCTTCACATGGGAAGAGTCTTTGAACTCTTCTGTGATAGAACCCCAAAACTAAATGTTTTTTTTTTCATTGAGCACTCTTCTTGATGCAATTCTTCAACTTGGCATGGCTTAATTCAATAGCATCCAAGTCAGAGAAAAATTGATAAAGGCAGATAGGAAAGAAAATTAGAAATTCGTTACTCAGAGTGTGAGTAGGAAGACAGGGAGCCATTCAAAAGAATAAGGAAACAAAACAGGAGCAGTGAAAATGAGACACATCCTGCATCTTTCCGGCGGGGAAGATGGATTATTTAATTAGTGACAAAATTAGAAGAGCCTGAACATTTGCTGTCCCACAACAGGAACAGAAAAACCATTGGGCACGCACATAATAGCCAAAGAAACATAACAAAGAGAAGGAAATACAGAGAATAGGAAAAAGAAGTAAGACGCTTTTTTCAATCATTGAAATTCAGGTGGTGTATCATTCTAATACACTTTTTTATACAGTAAAAGAGTAGTTATATACAGTCGGGTAAATTGCAGCTATGTATCATTTTTAGACAGGAAATGTTTTCCAAGAAACATGTACCAGATTATATATACAAGTTCCTGACTGCCAAAGAAGAAAGTACAAAACAGCAAACACTTGGGTAAAGTCCCAGGAACCAGAGATCAAGATCTACACCGATATAAGGAGAGCGGTGAGTTTTTCAAGAAGCAAAAGCGAATGCAGCTGACTGTGCTTGTGGATGAAAAGCTGTGGGATTTTTTGCAATTCCATTAAGAGCGCACAAAAGCGCGGTGCTCGGCTGCCTCATGCTTCGCATGCTGCGAGATGCACAGAAATTAAGATGAGCAAGGTTCTTCAGCTTTGCCCTTTTTCAGCAGCTGCGCCACACCGATGGACTGGAATATCTCTCGAGATGTTTTCCTTTCTCAAGAATGTATTGTTGCTGTGTCTTGACCGCACAAGGATAAGTGTGAAGAGATCATAGCCATCTCGAAATAAATTCGCCGCTTTATTAAAAAGATAAATGCTTCAACAATGCGCAGCCACGACAAAAATCAGGGCCAAGACTGGGAGACGTTTGCTGTGCTGGCACCCAATTTCTGTCGGCGAAAAGTCATGGAGAAGCTTTTGGCTTGGATGCAGACGACGAGAGAGGCAGAAGACGGAGGTACGGGGCTGTCCGGAGCGAAGTGCCGCTGGCCGGCGTCTTTCGCCCGAAGCAGCGCGCCGGAGCGCACCGCCACCGGCACAAGCAGCAGTGCGCGAAGTAGCGGCTCTTTCGCTTTCGCTAGACGGAGAGCCGGCAGCTTGCAGGAGGTGAAGAAGCAAGCCGCACAACAGCAGCATTGTGGGCGCAGCTCTCGAACTGCTGCGGGATGGTGGATTGCCACTCGCATGCCTTTGAAAATCACGTTAGCATGCGAGTGGAAGAAGTTTTTGGACAACTTTGCAATGCATCTTGCTAGTGCTCCTGCAACGCTCCGTGGAAACTCTTGCGGGTCTCTTTGCGCTGCGAGATGCAAAGAACTGGGTGAACTCGTCAAACAAGATCGGTAGATGTTTGCAGTGCTGGCACACTTTCTCTCTCGGCGAGAAGTCATGGAGAAGCTTTTGGCTAGGATGCAGACGACGAGAGAGGCAGAAGACGGAGGTACGGGGCTGTCCGGAGCGAAGTGCCGCTGGCCGGCGTCTTTCGCCCGAAGCAGCGCTCCGGAGCGCACCGCCACCGGCACAAGCAGCGGTGCGCGAAGAAGCGGCTCTTTCGCCTTCGGTAGACGGAGAGCCGGCAACTTGCAGGAGGTGAAGAAGCAAGCCGCACAACAGCAGCATTGTGGGCGCAGCTCTCGAACTGCTGCGGGATGGTGGATTGCCACTCGTATGCCTTTGAAAATCACGTTTACTTGCGAATGGAAGAAGTTTTTGGACAACTTTGCAATGCATCTTGCTAGTGCTCCTGCAACGCTCCGTGGAAACTCTTGCGGGTCTCTTTGCGCTGCGAGATGCAAAGAACTGGGTGAACTCGTCAAGCAAGATCGGAAGATGTTTGCAGTGCTGGCACACTTTCTCTCTCGGCGAGAAGTCATGGAGAAGCTTTTGGCTAGGATGCAGACGACGAGAGAGGCAGAAGACGGAGGTACGGGGCTGTCCGGAGCGAAGTGCCGCTCGCGGGCGTCTATCGCCCGAAGCAGCGCTCCGGAGCGCACCGCCACCGGCACAAGCAGCAGTGCGCGAAGAAGCGGCTCTTTCGCTTTCGCTAGACGGAGAGCCGGCAGCTTGCAGGAGGTGAAGAAGCAAGCCGCACAACAGCAGCATTGTGGGCGCAGCTCTCTTACTGCTGCGGGATGGTGGATTGCCACTCGTATGCCTTTGAAAATCACGTTAGCATGCGAATGGAAGAAGTTTTTGGACAACTTTGCAATGCATCTTGCTAGTGCTCCTGCAACACTCCGTGGAAACTCTTGCGGGTCTCTTTGCGCTGCGAGATGCAAAGAACTGGGTGAACTCGTCAAGCAAGATCGGAAGATGTTTGCAGTGCTGGCACACTTTCTCTCTCGGCGAGAAGTCATGGAGAAGCTTTTGGCTAGGATGCAGACGACGAGAGAGGCAGAAGACGGAGGTACGGGGCTGTCCGGAGCGAAGTGCCGCTGGCCGGCGTCTTTCGCCCGAAGCAGCGCTCCGGAGCGCACCGCCACCGGCACAAGCAGCAGTGCGCGAAGTAGCGGCTCTTTCGCTTTCGCTAGACGGAGAGCCGGCAGCTTGCAGGAGGTGAAGAAGCAAGCCGCACAACAGCAGCATTGTGGGCGCAGCTCTCGAACTGCTGCGGGATGGTGGATTGCCACTCGCATGCCTTTGAAAATCACGTTAGCATGCGAGTGGAAGAAGTTTTTGGACAACTTTGCAATGCATCTTGCTAGTGCTCCTGCAACGCTCCGTGGAAACTCTTGCGGGTCTCTTTGCGCTGCGAGATGCAAAGAACTGGGTGAACTCGTCAAACAAGATCGGAAGATGTTTGCAGTGCTGGCACACTTTCTCTCTCGGCGAGAAGTGATGGAGAAGCTATTGGCTAGGATGCAGACGACGAGAGAGGCAGAAGACGGAGGTACGGGGCTATCCGGAGCGAAGTGCCGCTGGCCGGCGTCTTTCGCCCGAAGCAGCGCTCCGGAGCGCACCGCCACCGGCACAAGCAGCAGTGCGCGAAGTAGCGGCTCTTTCGCTTTCGCTAGACGGAGAGCCGGCAGCTTGCAGGAGGTGAAGAAGCAAGCCGCACAACACCAGCCCACTGCGGCTAGCTGGTTGCTAGATTTCCACGAATTTCAAGTTGCCACCAAGGGACAGGCTGCCACCAGTGCCAAGTCAGGCTGCTTGCAGAGTGCCTAAAGAGCTCTGCCAACTGAGACCAGGAACGTGGGCTGGTGAGTTTTGTATTCCGGGGCAGAAGCTGTGTCAGTATCAGGTAGGCCCTCAGTCCTTAGGGGCCGTCTGCCTGCTGGATTTCCGCCAATATCAAGATGCCGCCCAGGGACAAGCTGCCACCTGTGCCAACTCAGGCTGCTTTGAGTGTGCCCATGGAGTTCTGCAATCTGAGACCAGGCACGTGGTGTGGTGAGCTTAGTTTACCTGGGCAGAAGCCTTTGTCAGTACCAGGTAGGCCTTCGCCCTTCGGGGCCAGCTGCCTGCTGGGTTTTTGCGAATCTGAAGATGCTGCCCAGGGACAAGCTGCCACCTGTGCCAACTCGCGCTGCCTTGAGAGTGCCCATGGAGCTCTGCAAACTGAGACCATTAACGTGGGTTGGTCTGTTTTGTTTCCCTGGGCAGAAGCATTTGTCAGTACCAGGTAGGCCCTTGGCACTTATGGGCCGGCTGCCGGCTGGATTTCCGCCAATACCAAGATGCCGCCCAGGGACAAGCTGCCACCTGTGCTAACTCGGGCTGCTTTGAGAGTGCCCATGGAGCTCTGCAAACTGAGATGTGGAACGTGGGGTGGTGGGTTTTGTTTCCCTGGGCAGAAGCATTTGTCAGTACCAGGTAGGCCCTTGTTCCTCAGGGGCAGGCTGGCGGCTCAATTTCCACGAATATCAAGATGCTGCCCAGGGACAAGCTGCCACTTGTGCCAACTCGCGCTGCTTTGAGGGTGCCCACGGAGCTCTGCAAACTGAGACCAGGAACGTAGGATTGTGGGTTTTGTTTTCCCGGTCAGAAGCCTCTCTCAGTGCCAGGTAGGCCCTTGTTCCTTAGGGGCAGGCTGGCAGGAAGATTTCCACGAATATCAAGATGCTGCCCAGGGACAAGCTGCCACCTGTGCCAACTCGGGCTGCTTTGAGAGTGCCCATGGAGCTCTGCAAACTGAGACCATGAACCTGGGGTGCTGAGTTTTGTTTCCCTGGGCAGAAGCATTTGAAGTGCCAGGTAGGCCCTTGGTCTTTAAGGGCAGGCAGCCTGCTGGATTTCCATGAATATCTAGATGCTGCCAAAGGACAAGCTGCCACCTGTGCCAACTCGCGCTGCTTTGAGAGTGCCCTTGGAGCTCTGCAAAGTGAGACCAGGAACGTGCGTTGGTGAGTTTTGTTTCCCCGGGCAGAAGCCTTTGTCAGTACCAGGTAGGCCCTCGGAATTTAAGGGCCGACTGCCTGCTGGATTTCCACGAATATCAAGATGCTGCCCAGGGACAAGCTGCCACCTGTGCCAACTCGGGCTGCTTTGATGGTGCCCATGGAGCTCTGCAAACTGAGACCAGAAACGTGGGGTGCTGGGTTTTGTTTCCCCTGGCAGAAGCCTTTGTCAGTACCAGGTCGGCCCTTGGCCCTTGGGGGCCGGCTGCCTGCAGGATTTCCACAAATATCAAGATGCCGCCCAGGGACAAGCTGCCACCTGTGCCAACCTGGGCTGCTTTGAGAGTGCCCATGGAGCTCTGCAAACTGAGATGTGGAACATGGGCTGGTGGGTTTTCTTTCCCCGGGCAGAAGCCTTTGTCAGTACCAGGAGAGTCCTTGTTCCTCAGGGGCAGGCTGCCGGCTGGATTTCCACGAATATCAAGATGCTGCCCAGGGACAAGCTGCCACTTGGGCCAACTCGTGCTGCTATGAGGGTGCCCACGGAGCTCTGCAAACTGAGACCAGGAACGTAGGACTGTGGGTTTTGTTTTCCCGGGCAGAAGCCTCTCTCAGTACCAGGTATGCCCTTGTTCCTTAGGTGCAGGCTGGCAGCAAGCTTTCCACGAATATCAAGATGCTGCCCAGGGATATTCTGCCACCTGTGCCAACTCGGGCTGCTTTGAGAGTGCCCACGGAGCTCTGCAAACTGAGACCATGAACCTGGGGTGCTGAGTTTTGTTTCTCCGGGCAGAAGCATTTGCAGTGCCAGGTAGGCCCTCGGTCCTTAAGGGCAGGCAGCCTGCTGTATTTCCACGAATATCAAGATGCTGCCCAGGGACAAGCTGCCACCTGTGCCAACTCACGCTGCTTTGAGAGTGCCCATGGTGCTCTGCAAACTGAGACCAGAAACGTGGCGTGCTGGGTTTTGTTTTCCAGGGCAGAAGCCTTTGTCAGTACCAAGTAGGCCCTTGTTCCTTAGGGACAGCCTGGAAGCAAGATTTCCCCAAATATCAAAATGCTGCCCAGGGATATTCTGCCACCTGTGCCAACTCGGGCTGCTTTGAGAGTGCCCACGGAGTTCTTCAAACTGAGACCAGGAACGTGGGTTTGTCGGTGTTGTTTTCCCGGGCAGAAACATTTGCAGGACCAGGTAGGCCCTCGGTCCTTTGGGGGAGGCTGGCACCAGGATTTCCACGAAAATCAAGTTTCCGCCCAGGGACAAGCTGCCACCTTTGCCAACTCACGCTGCTTTCAGAGTGCCCACGGAGCTCTGCAAACTGTGACCAGGACCGTGGGGTGCTGAGTTTTGTTTTCCCGGGCAGAAGTATTTGTCAGTACTAGGTAGGCCCACGGTCTTTCAGGGCCGTCAGCCTGCTGAATTTCCACGAATATCAGGATGCTGCCCACGGAGGAGCTGCCACCTGTGCCAACTCGGGCTGCTTTGAGAGTGCCCATGGTGCTCTGCAAACTGAGACCAGAAACGTGGGGTGGTGGATTTTGTTTCCCTGGGCAGAAGCCTTTGTCAGTACCAGGAAGGCCCTTGTTCCTCAGGGGCAGGCTGCCGGCTGGATTTTCACGAATATCAAGATGCTGCCCAGGGACAAGCTGCCACCTGTGCCAACTCGGGCTGGTTTGAGAGTGCCCATGGAGCTCTGCAAACTGAGACCATGAACCTGGGGTGCTGAGTTTTGTTTCTCCGGGCAGAAGCATTTGAAGTGCCAGGTACGCCCTCGGTCCTTAAGGGCAGGCAGCCTGCTGGATTTCCACGAATATCAAGATGCTGCCCAGGGACAAGCTGCCACCTGTGCCAACTCCGGCTGCTTTGAGAGTGCCCATGGTGCTCTGCAAACTGAGACCAGAAACGTGGGGTGCTGGGTTTTGTTTTCCAGGGCAGAAGCCTTTGTCAGTACCAGGAGGGTCCTTGTTCCTTATGGGCAGTCTGCCTGCTGGATTTCCACGAATATCAAGATGCTGCCCAGGGACAAGCTGCCACCTGTGCCAACTCGGGCTGCTTTGAGAGTGCCCATGGAGCTCTGCAAACTGGGACCAGGAAAGTGGTGTTCTGAGTATTGTTTTCCCGGTCAGAAGCCTTTGTCAGTGTCAGGTCGGCCCTTGTTCCACAGGGGCAGGCAGCCTGCGGGATTTCCACGAATATCAAGATGCCGCCCAGGGACAAGCTGCCACCTGTGCCAACTCGGGCTGGTTTGAGAGTGCCCATGGAGCTCTGCAAACTGAGACCTGGAACGTGGGGTGGTGGGTTTTGTTTCCCCGGGCAGAAGCCTTTGTCAGTACCAGGTCAGGCCTTGGCCCTTGGGGGCCGGCTGCCTGCAGGATTTCCACAAATATCAAGATGCTGCCCAGGGACAAGCTGCCACCTGTGCCAACTCGGGCTGCTTTGAGAGTGCCCACGGAGCTCTGCAAACTGAGACCAGAAACGTGGGGTGCTGGGTTTTGTTTTCCCGGGCAGAAGCCTTTGTCAGTACCAGGTCGGCCCTTGGCCCTTGGGGGCCGGCTGCCTGCAGGATTTCCACAAATATCAAGATGACGCCCAGGGACAAGCTGCCACCTGTGCCAACTCGGGCTGCTTTGAGAGTGCCCACGGAGATCTGCAAACTGAGGTGTAGAACGTGGGGTGGTGGATTTTGTTTCCCTGGGCAGAAGCCTTTGTCAGTACCAGAAGAGTCCTTTTTCCTCAGGGGCAGGCTGCCGGCTGGATTTCCACGAATATCAAGATGCTGCCCAGGGACAAGCTGCCACCTGTGCCAACTCGTGCTGCTTTGAGAGTGCCCATGGAGCTCTGCAAACTGAGACCATGAACCTGGGGTGCTGAGTTTTGTTTCTCCGGGCAGAAGCATTTGCAGTGCCAGGTACGCCCTCGGTCCTTAAGGGCAGGCAGCCTGCTGGATTTCCACGAATATCAAGATGCTGCCCAGGGACAAGCTGCTACCTGTGCCAACTCGCGCTGCTTTGAGAGTGCCCATGGTGCTCTGCAAACTGAGACCAGAAACGTGGTGTTCTGAGTTTTGTTTTCCCGGGCAGAAGCCTTTGTCAGTACCAGGTCGGCCCTTGGCCCTTGGGGGCCGGCTGCCTGCAGGATTTCCACAAATATCAAGATGACGCCCAGGGACAAGCTGCCACCTGTGCCAACTCGGGCTGCTTTGAGAGTGCCCACGGAGCTCTGCAAACTGAGATGTAGAACGTGGGGTGGTGTATTTTGTTTCCCTGGGCAGAAGCCTTTGTCAGTACCAGGAGAGTCCTTGTTCCTCAGGGGCAGGCTGCCGGCTGGATTTCCACGAATATCAAGATGCTGCCCAGGGACAAGCTGCCACCTGTGCCAACTCGTGCTGCTTTGAGAGTGCCCATGGAGCTCTGCAAACTGAGACCATGAACCTGGGGTGCTGAGTTTTGTTTCTCCGGGCAGAAGCATTTGAAGTGCCAGGTACGCCCTCGGTCCTTAAGGGCAGTCAGCCTGCTGGATTTCCACGAATATCAAGATGCTGCCCAGGGACAAGCTGCTACCTGTGCCAACTCGCGCTGCTTTGAGAGTGCCCATGGTGCTCTGCAAACTGAGACCAGAAACGTGGTGTTCTGAGTTTTGTTTTCCCGGGCAGAAGCCTTTGTCAGTACCAGGTCGGCCCTTGGCCCTTGGGGGCCAGCTGCCTGCAGGATTTCCACGAATATCAAAATGCTGCCCAGGGACAAGCTGCCACTTGTGCCAACTCGGGCTGCTTTGAGAGTGCCCACGGAGCTCTGCAAAGTTAGGCCAGGAACTTGCCTTGGTGAGTTTTGTTTCCCCGGGCAGAAGCATTTGCAGTACCAGGCAGGCTCTCGGAACTTCAGGGCCGTCTGCCTGCTGGATTTCCACGAATATCAAGATGCTGCCCAGGGACAAGCTGCCACTTGGGCCAACTCGCGCTGCTTTGAGGGTGCCCACGGAGCTCTGCAAACTGAGACCATAACCTAGGGTTGTGGGTTTTGTTTTCTCGGGCAGAAGCCTCTCTCAGTACCAGGTAGGCCCTTGTTCCTTAGGGGCAGGCTGCCTGCTGAATTTCCACGAATATCAAGATGCTGCCCAGGGACAAGCTGCCACCTGTGCCAGCTCGGGCTGCTTTGAGGGTGCCCACGGAGCTCTAAAAACTGAGACAGGGTACATGGGGTTATGGGTTATGTTTCCCCGGGCAGAAGCCATTGTAAGTACCAGGTAGGCCCTCGGCCCTTAGGGGCAGGCTGGCAGCAAGACTTCCACGAATATCAAGATGCCGCCCAGGGACAAGCTGCCACCTGTGCCAACTCACGCTGCTTTGAGAGTGCCCACGGATCTCTTCAAACTGAGCCAAAGTATGTGGGGTTTCGGGTTTTTTTTTCCCGGGCAGAACCCTTTGTCAGTACCAAGTAGGACCTCGGCCCTTAGAGGCAGTCTGCCTGCTGGATTTCCACGCATATCTAGATGCCGCCCAGGAACAAGCTGCCACCTGTGCCAACTTGGGCTGCTTTGAGAGTACCCATGGTGCTCTACAAACAGAAACCAGGAGCGTGGGATGGTGAGTTTTTTTTTTTCCTCGGCAGAAGCCTTTGTCAGTACCAGGTAGGCCCTCGGCCCTTCATGGCTGGCTGCCTGCTGGATTTCCACGAATATCAAGATGCTGCCCAGGGATATTCTGCCACCTGTGCCAACTCGGGCTGCTTTGAGAGTGCCCATGGAGCTCTGCAAACTGAGACCGGGACCGTGGGGTTCTGAGTTTTGTTTTCCCGGCAGAAGCCTTTGTCAGTACCAGGTAGGCCTTCGGCCCTATGGGTCCGGTTGCAGGCTGGATTTCCCCGAATAACAAGATGCCGCCCAGGGACAAGCTGCCACCTGTGCCAACTCGGGCTGCTTTGAGAGTGCCCACGGAACTCTGCAAACTGAGACTAAGACCTTGGGGTGGTGGGTTTTTTTCTCCTTGGGCAGTATAATGCACAATACCTAGGTGTCCCTAAGCACGTTGATGCTTGGTGCCTGCTCGATTTCTGTATTAATCAGGATGCCATCCAATTAAAGGCTGATAGCTGTGCCAACGTTGGGTGCTTGCACAGTGCCCACAGAGCTCTGCAAACTGAGACCTAGACGGTGAGGTGTTGAGGTTTTTTTCCTGGGCTGTTGCCCGCACAGTACTTTTGTGGCCATTTGGGGCCTGAGACCAGGAAGGTGAGGTGGTGAGTTTGGTTTCCCTGGGAAAAAGCTCACCACATTTTTTGGATGGGCCTTGCGTGCAGGCCCCGGTTGGCTGCTGTAATGCCGCATTGATCAAGATCTAGCTCACGTACAACCTGCCACCTGTGCCACCTCAGGCTGCTCTCACAGTGCCTGTGGATACAACGCTCTGTTTGACTCTTAGAGGTCTAATTACAAGCTGTGTTTGATAAATTATGAGTGTGTTAAATGAATGTGTTCTAGGAGTGTGGGATCCTTGAAATAGTATAATTTTTGATTTTCTTATGGTTGGAAGATCGTTTTACAAGCATAATGGGAATACTCCTTTTTTTAGGTACTTTTTCTTCTAGAAAGTATACCATAAGTGTTTTCTAATATTAAATGACAGAGCAGCCCGTTGATCCTTTACTGGAAATTTTTCCTATTTTTCAAAAATAACAGAAAAAAGCTCTTGCAAAAATAAGGGGAAAAAATTGCTTTAAAAAGTATTTCATTACAGCTTTTAAAGGCAATTAAAGTGCACCCATTGCTGATGGGAAGCCGATAACTGGTTAAACATGTATTCACTTGTTATGTCTCTCTAAAGAAATACTCTAACATCAAGCAATTAATCCCTTCCATCATAGTTTTAACCTCTTTCCTAGTTTAAATGTCAATGAAAAACATCATGAAGAACTCCATATGTATCTCTCCGATTCATCTTACATACAAAGCAACTATTTTTCCACCGGTTTGCTTGATGGTCTGCTTACTGCATTCAGCATTTTTTGGCATGCTTTTTTGCTTCTTTCTGCTGTCAATACTGGCCAATACATGCCATCTGCCAATGGTAGGATTTCTCTCACCTAAGCATATGGATTGAATCTTTAAGATCACTTTCGATAAAATGGATAAAAAAGGAGTTGTTTGATTCCACCTAACATTGAGTCTCTTGGTAAAGGTCACCTGGAGAAAAGTTTTTGCTTCTAGAATTCAACTCATGGATTGAAATATTTGAGAAGACTGATAGGCACTGGAGCATGGAGACACCTTCAGCCTCTGTGGATATAAAGCCCAGATTAAAATGATCAATTCTCTCAACTTGATGGACTGTACTGAGCAGAATTCTGACTAGAATCTCTTTCACACATAGAACACCCTGTTCAAGACACATGGTAAGATGAAGCTCACCTCCGGTTCCCTGCAGGTATTTGTATTTCTAATGAGTCTTTGGGATGCCTAGGTGATTTTCAGATGTCTAAAGATGAGACAAAGCCCACGACTTTCTCAAGACCTGGAACCATCTCCCTAGAAGCTGCAAAACACACAATGCCGCACTTGTGTCAAATTTGCCAAAGCAAGGACTAGAGCAAGAACTGGATGCAAAATACTTGCACAGAGATGATAGTTTTTAAGATATTCATCAGATATTCTTCACATGGGAAGAGTCTTTGAACTCTTCTGTGATAGAACCCCAAAACTAAATGTTTTTTTTTTTCATTGAGCACTCTTCTTGATGCAATTCTTCAACTTGGCATGGCTTAATTCAATAGCATCCAAGTCAGAGAAAAATTGATAAAGGCAGATAGGAAAGAAAATTAGAAATTCGTTACTCAGAGTGTGAGTAGGAAGACAGGGAGCCATTCAAAAGAATAAGGAAACAAAACAGGAGCAGTGAAAATGAGACACATCCTGCATCTTTCCGGCGGGGAAGATGGATTATTTAATTAGTGACAAAATTAGAAGAGCCTGAACATTTGCTGTCCCACAACAGGAACAGAAAAACCATTGGGCACGCACATAATAGCCAAAGAAACATAACAAAGAGAAGGAAATACAGAGAATAGGAAAAAGAAGTAAGACGCTTTTTTCAATCATTGAAATTCAGGTGGTGTATCATTCTAATACACTTTTTTATACAGTAAAAGAGTAGTTATATACAGTCGGGTAAATTGCAGCTATGTATCATTTTTAGACAGGAAATGTTTTCCAAGAAACATGTACCAGATTATATATACAAGTTCCTGACTGCCAAAGAAGAAAGTACAAAACAGCAAACACTTGGGTAAAGTCCCAGGAACCAGAGATCAAGATCTACACCGATATAAGGAGAGCGGTGAGTTTTTCAAGAAGCAAAAGCGAATGCAGCTGACTGTGCTTGTGGATGAAAAGCTGTGGGATTTTTTGCAATTCCATTAAGAGCGCACAAAAGCGCGGTGCTCGGCTGCCTCATGCTTCGCATGCTGCGAGATGCACAGAAATTAAGATGAGCAAGGTTCTTCAGCTTTGCCCTTTTTCAGCAGCTGCGCCACACCGATGGACTGGAATATCTCTCGAGATGTTTTCCTTTCTCAAGAATGTATTGTTGCTGTGTCTTGACCGCACAAGGATAAGTGTGAAGAGATCATAGCCATCTCGAAATAAATTCGCCGCTTTATTAAAAAGATAAATGCTTCAACAATGCGCAGCCACGACAAAAATCAGGGCCAAGACTGGGAGACGTTTGCTGTGCTGGCACCCAATTTCTGTCGGCGAAAAGTCATGGAGAAGCTTTTGGCTTGGATGCAGACGACGAGAGAGGCAGAAGACGGAGGTACGGGGCTGTCCGGAGCGAAGTGCCGCTGGCCGGCGTCTTTCGCCCGAAGCAGCGCGCCGGAGCGCACCGCCACCGGCACAAGCAGCAGTGCGCGAAGTAGCGGCTCTTTCGCTTTCGCTAGACGGAGAGCCGGCAGCTTGCAGGAGGTGAAGAAGCAAGCCGCACAACAGCAGCATTGTGGGCGCAGCTCTCGAACTGCTGCGGGATGGTGGATTGCCACTCGCATGCCTTTGAAAATCACGTTAGCATGCGAGTGGAAGAAGTTTTTGGACAACTTTGCAATGCATCTTGCTAGTGCTCCTGCAACGCTCCGTGGAAACTCTTGCGGGTCTCTTTGCGCTGCGAGATGCAAAGAACTGGGTGAACTCGTCAAACAAGATCGGTAGATGTTTGCAGTGCTGGCACACTTTCTCTCTCGGCGAGAAGTCATGGAGAAGCTTTTGGCTAGGATGCAGACGACGAGAGAGGCAGAAGACGGAGGTACGGGGCTGTCCGGAGCGAAGTGCCGCTCGCGGGCGTCTATCGCCCGAAGCAGCGCTCCGGAGCGCACCGCCACCGGCACAAGCAGCAGTGCGCGAAGAAGCGGCTCTTTCGCTTTCGCTAGACGGAGAGCCGGCAGCTTGCAGGAGGTGAAGAAGCAAGCCGCACAACAGCAGCATTGTGGGCGCAGCTCTCTTACTGCTGCGGGATGGTGGATTGCCACTCGTATGCCTTTGAAAATCACGTTAGCATGCGAATGGAAGAAGTTTTTGGACAACTTTGCAATGCATCTTGCTAGTGCTCCTGCAACGCTCCGTGGAAACTCTTGCGGGTCTCTTTGCGCTGCGAGATGCAAAGAACTGGGTGAACTCGTCAAGCAAGATCGGAAGATGTTTGCAGTGCTGGCACACTTTCTCTCTCGGCGAGAAGTCAGGGAGAAGCTTTTGGCTAGGATGCAGACGACGAGAGAGGCAGAAGACGGAGGTACGGGGCTGTCCGGAGCGAAGTGCCGCTGGCCGGCGTCTTTCGCCCGAAGCAGCGCTCCGGAGCGCACCGCCACCGGCACAAGCAGCAGTGCGCGAAGTAGCGGCTCTTTCGCTTTCGGTAGACGGAGAGCCGGCAGCTTGCAGGAGGTGAAGAAGCAAGCCGCACAACAGCAGCATTGTGGGCGCAGCTCTCGAACTGCTGCGGGATGGTGGATTGCCACTCGTATGCCTTTGAAAATCACGTTAGCATGCGAATGGAAGAAGTTTTTGGACAACTTTGCAATGCATCTTGCTAGTGCTCCTGCAACGCTCCGTGGAAACTCTTGCGGGTCTCTTTGCGCTGCGAGATGCAAAGAACTGGGTGAACTCGTCAAACAAGATCGGAAGATGTTTGCAGTGCTGGCACACTTTCTCTCTCGGCGAGAAGTCATGGAGAAGCTTTTGGCTAGGATGCAGACGACGAGAGAGGCAGAAGACGGAGGTACGGGGCTGTCCGGAGCGAAGTGCCGCTGGCGGGCGTCTTTCGCCCGAAGCAGCGCTCCGGAGCGCACCGCCACCGGCACAAGCAGCAGTGCGCGAAGTAGCGGCTCTTTCGCTTTCGCTAGACG
Organism: Motacilla alba alba; assembly: GCF_015832195.1. Classification (NCBI taxonomy): domain Eukaryota; kingdom Metazoa; phylum Chordata; class Aves; order Passeriformes; family Motacillidae; genus Motacilla; species Motacilla alba. Next base: position 124,429 of record NW_024037750.1, read on the forward strand.
GAGAGCCGGCAGCTTGCAGGAGGTGAAGAAGCAAGCCGCACAACAGCAGCATTGTGGGCGCAGCTCTCGAACTGCTGCGGGATGGTGGATTGCCACTCGTATGCCTTTGAAAATCACGTTAGCATGCGAATGGAAGAAGTTTTTTGGACAACTTTGCAATGCATCTTGCTAGTGCTCCTGCAACGCTCCGTGGAAACTCTTGCGGGTCTCTTTGCGCTGCGAGATGCAAAGAACTGGGTGAACTCGTCAAGCAAGATCGGAAGATGTTTGCAGTGCTGGCACACTTTCTCTCTCGGCGAGAAGTCATGGAGAAGCTTTTGGCTAGGATGCAGACGACGAGAGAGGCAGAAGACGGAGGTACGGGGCTGTCCGGAGCGAAGTGCCGCTGGCCGGCGTCTTTCGCCCGAAGCAGCGCTCCGGAGCGCACCGCCACCGGCACAAGCAGCAGTGCGCGAAGTAGCGGCTCTTTCGCTTTCGCTAGACGGAGAGCCGGCAGCTTGCAGGAGGTGAAGAAGCAAGCCGCACAACACCAGCCCACTGCGGCTAGCTGGTTGCTAGATTTCCACGAATTTCAAGTTGCCACCAAGGGACAGGCTGCCACCAGTGCCAAGTCAGGCTGCTTGCAGAGTGCCTAAAGAGCTCTGCCAACTGAGACCAGGAACGTGGGCTGGTGAGTTTTGTATTCCGGGGCAGAAGCTGTGTCAGTATCAGGTAGGCCCTCAGTCCTTAGGGGCCGTCTGCCTGCTGGATTTCCGCCAATATCAAGATGCCGCCCAGGGACAAGCTGCCACCTGTGCCAACTCAGGCTGCTTTGAGTGTGCCCATGGAGTTCTGCAATCTGAGACCAGGCACGTGGTGTGGTGAGCTTAGTTTACCTGGGCAGAAGCCTTTGTCAGTACCAGGTAGGCCTTCGCCCTTCGGGGCCAGCTGCCTGCTGGGTTTTCGCGAATCTGAAGATGCTGCCCAGGGACAAGCTGCCACCTGTGCCAACTCGCGCTGCCTTGAGAGTGCCCATGGAGCTCTGCAAACTGAGACCATTAACGTGGGTTGGTCTGTTTTGTTTCCCTGGGCAGAAGCATTTGTCAGTACCAGGTAGGCCCTTGGACTTATGGGCCGGCTGCCGGCTGGATTTCCGCCAATATCAAGATGCCGCCCAGGGGCAAGCTGCCACCTGTGCCAAGCTGCTTTAAGAGTGCCCACAGAGCTCTGCAAACTGAGACCATGAACGTGTGTTGGCGAATTTTGTTTAACTGGGCAGAAGCCTTTGTCTGTTCCAGATAGGCCCACGGCCCTTAGGGGCCGTCTGCCTGCTGGATTTCCGCCAATACCAAGATGCCGCCCAGGGACAAGCTGCCACCTGTGCTAACTCGGGCTGCTTTGAGAGTGCCCATGGAGCTCTGCAAACTGAGATGTGGAACGTGGGGTGGTGGGTTTTGTTTCCCTGGGCAGAAGCCTTTGTCAGTACCAGGTAGGCCCTTGTTCCTCAGGGGCAGGCTGGCGGCTCAATTTCCACGAATATCAAGATGCTGCCCAGGGACAAGCTGCCACTTGTGCCAACTCGCGCTGCTTTGAGGGTGCCCACGGAGCTCTGCAAACTGAGACCAGGAACGTAGGATTGTGGGTTTTGTTTTCCCGGGCAGAAGCCTCTCTCAGTGCCAGGTAGGCCCTTGTTCCTTAGGGGCAGGCTGGCAGGAAGATTTCCACGAATATCAAGATGCTGCCCAGGGACAAGCTGCCACCTGTGCCAACTCGGGCTGCTTTGAGAGTGCCCATGGAGCTCTGCAAACTGAGACCATGAACCTGGGGTGCTGAGTTTTGTTTCCCTGGGCAGAAGCATTTGTCAGTGCCAGGTAGGCCCTTGGTCTTTAAGGGCAGGCAGCCTGCTGGATTTCCATGAATATCAAGATGCTGCCAAAGGACAAGCTGCCACCTGTGCCAACTCGCGCTGCTTTGAGAGTGCCCTTGGAGCTCTGCAAAGTGAGATGTGGAACATGGGTTGGTGAGTTTTGTTTCCCCGGGCAGAAGCCTTTGTCAGTACCAGGAGAGTCCTTGTTCCTCAGGGGCAGGCTGCCGGCTGGATTTCCACGAATATCAAGATGCTGCCCAGGGACCAGCTGCCACTTGGGCCAACTCGTGCTGCTATGAGGGTGCCCACGGAGCTCTGCAAACTGAGACCAGGAACGTAGGACTGTGGGTTTTGTTTTCCCGGGCAGAAGCCTCTCTCAGTACCAGGTATGCCCTTGTTCCTTAGGTGCAGGCTGGCAGCAAGCTTTCCACGAATATCAAGATGCTGCCCAGGGATATTCTGCCACCTGTGCCAACTCGGGCTGCTTTGAGAGTGCCCACGGAGCTCTGCAAACTGAGACCATGAACCTGGGGTGCTGAGTTTTGTTTCTCCGGGCAGAAGCATTTGCAGTGCCAGGTAGGCCCTCGGTCCTTAAGGGCAGGCAGCCTGCTGGATTTCCACGAATATCAAGATGCTGCCCAGGGACAAGCTGCCACCTGTGCCAACTCACGCTGCTTTGAGAGTGCCCATGGTGCTCTGCAAACTGAGACCAGAAACGTGGGGTGCTGGGTTTTGTTTTCCAGGGCAGAAGCCTTTGTCAGTACCAAGTAGGCCCTTGTTCCTTAGGGACAGCCTGGAAGCAAGATTTCCCCGAATATCAAAATGCTGCCCAGGGATATTCTGCCACCTGTGCCAACTCGGGCTGCTTTGAGAGTGCCCACGGAGTTCTTCAAACTGAGACCAGGAACGTGGGTTTGTCGGTGTTGTTTTCCCGGGCAGAAACATTTGCAGGACCAGGTAGGCCCCTCGGCCCTTTGGGGGAGGCTGGCACCAGGATTTCCACGAAAATCAAGTTTCCGCCCAGGGACAAGCTGCCACCTTTGCCAACTCACGCTGCTTTGAGAGTGCCCACGGAGCTCTGCAAACTGTGACCAGGACCGTGGGGTGCTGAGTTTTGTTTTCCTGGGCAGAAGTATTTGTCAGTACTAGGTAGGCCCACGGTCATTCAGGGCCGTCAGCCTGCTGAATTTCCACGAATATCAGGATGCTGCCCACGGAGGAGCTGCCACCTGTGCCAACTCGGGCTGCTTTGAGAGTGCCCATGGTGCTCTGCAAACTGAGACCAGAAACGTGGGGTGCTGGGTTTTGTTTTCCAGGGCAGAAGCCTTTGTCAGTACCAGGGAGGGTCCTTGTTCCTTATGGGCAGTCTGCCTGCTGGATTTCCACGAATATCAAGATGCTGCCCAGGGACAAGCTGCCACCTGTGCCAACTCGGGCTGCTTTGAGAGTGCCCATGGAGCTCTGCAAACTGGGACCAGGAAAGTGGTGTTCTGAGTATTGTTTTCCCGGTCAGAAGCCTTTGTCAGTGTCAGGTCGGCCCTTGTTCCACAGGGGCAGGCAGCCTGCGGGATTTCCACGAATATCAAGATGCCGCCCAGGGACGAGCTGCCACCTGTGCCAACTCGGGCTGGTTTGAGAGTGCCCATGGAGCTCTGCAAACTGAGACCTGGAACGTGGGGTGGTGGGTTTTGTTTCCCCGGGCAGAAGCCTTTGTCAGTACCAGGTCAGGCCTTGGCCCTTGGGGGCCGGCTGCCTGCAGGATTTCCACAAATATCAAGATGCCGCCCAGGGACAAGCTGCCACCTGTGCCAACTCGGGCTGCTTTGAGAGCGCCCACGGTGCTCGGCAAACTGAGATGTGGAACGTGGGGTGGTGGATTTTGTTTCCCTGGGCAGAAGCCTTTGTCAGTACCAGGAAGGCCCTTGTTCCTCAGGGCAGGCTGCCGGCTGGATTTCCACGAATATCAAGATGCTGCCCAGGGACAAGCTGCCACTTGTGCCAACTCGTGCTGCTTTGAGGGTGCCCATGGAGCTCTGCAAACTGAGACCATGAAGGTAGGGTTGTGGGTTTTGTTTCTCCGGGCAGAAGCATTTGAAGTGCCAGGTACGCCCTCGGTCCTTAAGGGCAGGCAGCCTGCTGGATTTCCACGAATATCAAGATGCTGCCCAGGACAAGCTGCCACCTGTGCCAACTCGTGCTGCTTTGAGAGTGCCCATGGTGCTCTGCAAACTGAGACCAGAAACGTGGGGTGCTGGGTTTTGTTTTCCAGGGCAGAAGCCTTTGTCAGTACCAGGAGGGTCCTTGTTCCTTATGGGCAGTCTGCCTGCTGGATTTCCACGAATATCAAGATGCTGCCTAGGGACAAGCTGCACCTGTGCCAACTCGTGCTGCTTTGAGAGTGCCCATGGAGCTCTGCAAACTGGGACCAGGAAAGTGGTGTTCTGAGTATTGTTTTCCCGGTCAGAAGCCTTTGTCAGTGTCAGGTCGGCCCTTGTTCCACAGGGGCAGGCAGCCTGCGGGATTTCCACGAATATCAAGATGCCGCCCAGGGACAAGCTGCCACCTGTGCCAACTCGGGCTGGTTTGAGAGTGCCCATGGAGCTCTGCAACTGAGACCTGGAACGTGGGGTGGTGGGTTTTGTTTCCCCGGGCAGAAGCCTTTGTCAGTACCAGGTCAGGCCTTGGCCCTTGGGGGCCGGCTGCCTGCAGGATTTCCACAAATATCAAGATGACGCCCAGGGACAAGCTGCCACCTGTGCCAACTCGGGCTGCTTGAGAGTGCCCACGGAGCTCTGCAAACTGAGACCAGAAACGTGGGGTGCTGGGTTTTGTTTTCCCGGCAGAAGCCTTTGTCAGTACCAGGTCGGCCCTTGGCCCTTGGGGGCCGGCTGCCTGCAGGATTTCCACAAATATCAAGATGACGCCCAGGGACAAGCTGCCACCTGTGCCAACTCGGGCTGCTTTGAGAGTGCCCACGGAGCTCTGCAAACTGAGATGTAGAACGTGGGGGTGGTGGATTTTGTTTCCCTGGGCAGAAGCCTTTGTCAGTACCAGGAAGGCCCTTGTTCCTTAGGGGGCAGGCTGCCTGCTGGATTTTCCACGAATATCAAGATGCTGCCCAGGGACAAGCTGCCACCTGTGCCAACTCGTGCTGCTTTGAGAGTGCCCATGGAGCTCTGCAAACTGAGACCATGAACCTGGGGTGCTGAGTTTTGTTTCTCCGGGCAGAAGCATTTGAAGTGCCAGGTACGCCCTCGGTCCTTAAGGGCAGGCAGCCTGCTGGATTTCCACGAATATCAAGATGCTGCCCAGGGACAAGCTGCTACCTGTGCCAACTCGCGCTGCTTTGAGAGTGCCCATGGTGCTCTGCAAACTGAGACCAGAAACGTGGTGTTCTGAGTTTTGTTTTCCCGGGCAGAAGCCTTTGTCAGTACCAGGTCGGCCCTTGGCCCTTGGGGGCCAGCTGCCTGCAGGATTTCCACGAATATCAAAATGCTGCCCAGGGACAAGCTGCCACTTGTGCCAACTTGGGCTGCTTTGAGAGTGCCCACGGAGCTCTTCAAACTGAGAGAAAGTATGTGGGATTTGGGTTTTGTTTTCCCGGGCAGAAGCCTTTGTCAGTACGAAGTCGGCCCTCAGCCCTTAGAGGCAGTCTGCCTGCTGGATTTCCACGAATATCAAGATGCCACCCAGGGACAAGCTGCCACCTGTGCCAACTCGGGCTGCTTTGAGAGTGCCCATGGAGCTCTGCAAAGTTAGACCAGGAACTTGCCTTGGTGAGTTTTGTTTCCCCGGGCAGAAGCATTTGCAGTACCAGGCAGGCTCTCGGAACTTCAGGGCCGTCTGCCTGCTGGATTTCCACGAATATCAAGATGCTGCCCAGGGACAAGCTGCCACTTGGGCCAACTCGCGCTGCTTTGAGGGTGCCCACGGAGCTCTGCAAACTGAGACCATAACCTAGGGTTGTGGGTTTTGTTTTCTCGGGCAGAAGCCTCTCTCAGTACCAGGTAGGCCCTTGTTCCTTAGGGGCAGGCTGCCTGCTGAATTTCCACGAATATCAAGATGCTGCCCAGGGACAAGCTGCCACCTGTGCCAGCTCGGGCTGCTTTGAGGGTGCCCACGGAGCTCTAAAAACTGAGGCAGGGTACATGGGGTTATGGGTTATGTTTCCCCGGGCAGAAGCCATTGTAAGTACCAGGTAGGCCCTCGGCCCTTAGGGGCAGGCTGGCAGCAAGACTTCCACGAATATCAAGATGCCGCCCAGGGACAAGCTGCCACCTGTGCCAACTCACGCTGCTTTGAGAGTGCCCACGGATCTCTTCCAACTGAGCCAAAGTATGTGGGGTTTCGGGTTTTTTTTTCCCGGGCAGAACCCTTTGTCAGTACCAAGTAGGACCTCGGCCCTTAGAGGCAGTCTGCCTGCTGGATTTCCACGCATATCTAGATGCCGCCCAGGAACAAGCTGCCACCTGTGCCAACTTGGGCTGCTTTGAGAGTACCCATGGTGCTCTACAAACAGAAACCAGGAGCGTGGGATGGTGAGTTTTTTTTTTTCCTCGGCAGAAGCCTTTGTCAGTACCAGGTAGGCCCTCGGCCCTTCATGGCTGGCTGCCTGCTGGATTTCCACGAATATCAAGATGCCGCCCAGGGATATTCTGCCACCTGTGCCAACTCGGGCTGCTTTGAGAGTGCCCATGGAGCTCTGCAAACTGAGACCGGGACCGTGGGGTTCTGAGTTTTGTTTTCCCGGCAGAAGCCTTTGTCAGTACCAGGTAGGCCTTCGGCCCTATGGGTCCGGTTGCAGGCTGGATTTCCCCGAATAACAAGATGCCGCCCAGGGACAAGCTGCCACCTGTGCCAACTCGGGCTGCTTTGAGAGTGCCCATGGAGCTCTTCAAACTGTGGCCTGGAACGTCGGGTAGTGTGTCTTGTTTTGCTGGGTAGAAGACTATCTCTGTACTAGGTCGGCCCTCCACCCTTAGCGGCCGGCTCCCCGCTGGATTTGCCCGAATATCACGGTGCCGTCCCGGGTCAAGCTGCCACCTGTGCCAACTCGGGCTGCTTTGAGAGTGCCCATGGAGCTCTACAAACTGAGACCAGCAACGTGGGATGGTGAGCTTTGTTTTTCTGGGAAGAAGCCTTTGTCAGTACCAGGTAGGCCCTCGGCCCTAAGGGCCTGTTGCCTCCTGGATATCCACAAATATCAAGATGCCTCTCAGGACAAGCTGCCACCTGTGCTAGCTCTGGCTGCTTTGAGAGTGCCCACGGGAACTCTGCAAACTGAGACTAAGACCTTGGGGTGGTGGGTTTTTTTTCTCCTTGGGCAGTATAATGCACAATACCTAGGTGTCCCTAAGCACGTTGATGCTTGGTGCCTGCTCGATTTCTGTATTAATCAGGATGCCATCCAATTAAAGGCTGATAGCTGTGCCAACGTTGGGTGCTTGCACAGTGCCCACAGAGCTCTGCAAACTGAGACCTAGACGGTGAGGTGTTGAGTTTTTTTTCCTGGGCTGTTGCCCGCACAGTACTTTTGTGGCCATTTGGGGCCTGAGACCAGGAAGGTGAGGTGGTGAGTTTGGTTTCCCTGGGAAAAAGCTCACCACATTTTTTGGATGGGCCTTGCGTGCAGGCCCCGGTTGGCTGCTGTAATGCCGCATTGATCAAGATCTAGCTCACGTACAACCGCCACCTGTGCCACCTCAGGCTGCTCTCACAGTGCCTGTGGATACAACGCTCTGTTTGACTCTTAGAGGTCTAATTACAAGCTGTGTTTGATAAATTATGAGTGTGTTAAATGAATGTGTTCTAGGAGTGTGGGATCCTTGAAATAGTATAATTTTTGATTTTCTTATGGTTGGAAGATCGTTTTACAAGCATAATGGGAATACTCCTTTTTTTAGGTACTTTTTCTTCTAGAAAGTATACCATAAGTGTTTTCTAATATTAAATGACAGAGCAGCCCGTTGATCCTTTACTGGAAATTTTTCCTATTTTTTCAAAAATAACAGAAAAAAGCTCTTGCAAAAATAAGGGGAAAAAATTGCTTTAAAAAGTATTTCATTACAGCTTTTAAAGGCAATTAAAGTGCACCCATTGCTGATGGGAAGCCGATAACTGGTTAAACATGTATTCACTTGTTATGTCTCTCTAAAGAAATACTCTAACATCAAGCAATTAATCCCTTCCATCATAGTTTTAACCTCTTTCCTAGTTTAAATGTCAATGAAAAACATCATGAAGAACTCCATCTGTATCTCTCCGATTCATCTTACATACAAAGCAACTATTTTTCCACCGGTTTGCTTGATGGTCTGCTTACTGCATTCAGCATTTTTTGGCATGCTTTTTTGCTTCTTTCTGCTGTCAATACTGGCCAATACATGCCATCTGCCAATGGTAGGATTTCTCTCACCTAAGCATATGGATTGAATCTTTAAGATCACTTTCGATAAAATGGATAAAAAAGGAGTTGTTTGATTCCACCTAACATTGAGTCTCTTGGTAAAGGTCACCTGGAGAAAAGTTTTTGCTTCTAGAATTCAACTCATGGATTGAAATATTTGAGAAGACTGATAGGCACTGGAGCATGGAGACACCTTCAGCCTCTGTGGATATAAAGCCCAGATTAAAATGATCAATTCTCTCAACTTGATGGACTGTACTGAGCAGAATTCTGACTAGAATCTCTTTCACACATAGAACACCCTGTTCAAGACACATGGTAAGATGAAGCTCACCTCCGGTTCCCTGCAGGTATTTGTATTTCTAATGAGTCTTTGGGATGCCTAGGTGATTTTCAGATGTCTAAAGATGAGACAAAGCCCACGACTTTCTCAAGACCTGGAACCATCTCCCTAGAAGCTGCAAAACACACAATGCCTCACTTGTGTCAAATTTGCCAAAGCAAGGACTAGAGCAAGAACTGGATGCAAAATACTTACACAGAGATGATAGTTTTTAAGATATTCATCAGATATTCTTCACATGGGAAGAGTCTTTGAACTCTTCTGTGATAGAACCCCAAAACTAAATGTTTTTTTTTTCATTGAGCACTCTTCTTGATGCAATTCTTCAACTTGGCATGGCTTAATTCAATAGCATCCAAGTCAGAGAAAAATTGATAAGGCAGATAGGAAAGAAAATTAGAAATTCGTTACTCAGAGTGTGAGTAGGAAGACAGGGAGCCATTCAAAAGAATAAGGAAACAAAACAGGAGCAGTGAAAATGAGACACATCCTGCATCTTTCCGGCGGGGAAGATGGATTATTTAATTAGTGACAAAATTAGAAGAGCCTGAACATTTGCTGTCCCACAACAGGAACAGAAAAACCATTGGGCACGCACATAATAGCCAAAGAAACATAACAAAGAGAAGGAAATACAGAGAATAGGAAAAAGAAGTAAGACGCTTTTTTCAATCATTGAAATTCAGGTGGTGTATCATTCTAATACACTTTTTTATACAGTAAAAGAGTAGTTATATACAGTCGGGTAAATTGCAGCTATGTATCATTTTTAGACAGGAAATGTTTTCCAAGAAACATGTACCAGATTATATATACAAGTTCCTGACTGCCAAAGAAGAAAGTACAAAACAGCAAACACTTGGGTAAAGTCCCAGGAACCAGAGATCAAGATCTACACCGATATAAGGAGAGCGGTGAGTTTTTCAAGAAGCAAAAGCGAATGCAGCTGACTGTGCTTGTGGATGAAAAGCTGTGGGATTTTTTGCAATTCCATTAAGAGCGCACAAAAGCGCGGTGCTCGGCTGCCTCATGCTTCGCATGCTGCGAGATGCACAGAAATTAAGATGAGCAAGGTTCTTCAGCTTTGCCCTTTTTCAGCAGCTGCGCCACACCGATGGACTGGAATATCTCTCGAGATGTTTTCCTTTCTCAAGAATGTATTGTTGCTGTGTCTTGACCGCACAAGGATAAGTATGAAGAGATCATAGCCATCTCGAAATAAATTCGCCGCTTTATTAAAAAGATAAATGCTTCAACAATGCGCAGCCTCGACAAAAATCAGGGCCAAGACTGGGAGACGTTTGCTGTGCTGGCACCCAATTTCTGTCGGCGAAAAGTCATGGAGAAGCTTTTGGCTTGGATGCAGACGACGAGAGAGGCAGAAGACGGAGGTACGGGGCTGTCCGGAGCGAAGTGCCCGCTGGCCGGCGTCTTTCGCCCGAAGCACCACACGGGGGCGCAACGAGACCATCACAAGCAGCAGTGCGCGAAGAAGCGGCTCTTTCGCCTTCGCTAGACGGAGAGCCGGCAGCTTGCAGGAGGTGAAGAAGCAAGCCGCACAACAGCAGCATTGTGGGCGCAGCTCTCGAACTGCTGCGGATGGTGGGTTGCCATTCGTATGCCTATGAAAATCACGTTAGCATGCGAATGGAAGAAGTTTTTTGGCAACTTTGCAATGCATCTTGCTAGTGCTCCTGCAACGCTCCGTGGAAACTCTTGCGGGTCTCTTGCGCCTGCGAGATGCAAAGAACTGGGTGAACTCGTCAAGCAAGATCGGAAGATGTTTGCAGTGCTGGCACACTTTCTCTCTCGGCGAGAAGTCATGGAGAAGCTTTAGGCTAGAATGCAGACGACGAGAGAGGCAGAAGACGGAGGTACGGGGCTGTCCGGAGCGAAGTGCCGCTCGCGGGCGGTCTTTCGCCCGAAGCAGCGCTCCGGAGCGCACCGCCACCGGCACAAGCAGCAGTGCGCGAAGTAGCGGCTCTTTCGCTTTCGCTAGACGGAGAGCCGGCAGCTTGCAGGAGGTGAAGAAAGCAAGCCGCACAACAGCAGCATTGTGGGCGCAGCTCTCTTACTGCTGCGGGATGGTGGATTGCCACTCGCATGCCTTTGAAAATCACGTTAGCATGCGAGTGGAAGAAGTTTTTGGACAACTTTGCAATGCATCTTGCTAGTGCTCCTGCAACGCTCCGTGGAAACTCTTGCGGGTCTCTTTGCGCTGCGAGATGCAAAGAACTGGGTGAACTCGTCAAGCAAGATCGGAAGATGTTTGCAGTGCTGGCACACTTTCTCTCTCGGCGAGAAGTCATGGAGAAGCTTTTGGCTAGGATGCAGACGACGAGAGAGGCAGAAGACGGAGGTACGGGGCTGTCCGGAGCGAAGTGCCGCTGGCCGGCGTCTTTCGCCCGAAGCAGCGCTCCGGAGCGCACCGCCACCGGCACAAGCAGCAGTGCGCGAAGAAGCGGCTCTTTCGCCTTCGCTAGACGGAGAGCCGGCAGCTTGCGGGAGGTGAAGAAGCAAGCCGCACAACAGCAGCATTGTGGGCGCAGCTCTCTTACTGCTGCGGGATGGTGGATTGCCACTCGTATGCCTTTGAAAATCACGTTAGCATGCGAATGGAAGAAGTTTTTTGGACAACTTTGCAATGCATCTTGCTAGTGCTCCTGCAACACTCCGTGGAAACTCTTGCGGGTCTCTTTGCTCTGCGAGATGCAAAGAACTGGGTGAACTCGTCAAGCAAGATCGGTAGATGTTTGCAGTGCTGGCACACTTTCTCTCTCGGCGAGAAGTCATGGAGAAGCTTTTGGCTTGGATGCAGACGACGAGAGAGGCAGAAGACGGAGGTACGGGGCTATCCGGAGCGAAGTGCCGCTGGCCGGCGTCTTTCGCCCGAAGCAGCGCGCCGGAGCGCACCGCCACCGGCACAAGCAGCAGTGCGCGAAGTAGCGGCTCTTTCGCTTTCGCTAGACGGAGAGCCGGCAGCTTGCAGGAGGTGAAGAAGCAAGCCGCACAACAGCAGCCTTGTGGGCGCAGCTCTCTTACTGCTGCGGGATGGTGGATTGCCACTCGTATGCCTTTGAAAATCACGTTAGCATGCGAATGGAGGAAGTTTTTTGGACAACTTTGCAATGCATCTTGCTAGTGCTCCTGCAACGCTCCGTGGAAACTCTTGCGGGGTCTCTTTGCTCTGCGAGATGCAAAGAACTGGGTGAACTCGTCAAGCAAGATCGGAAGATGTTTGCAGAGCTGGCACACTTTCTCTCTCGGCGAGAAGTCAGGGAGAAGCTTTTGGCTAGGATGCAGACGACGAGAGAGGCAGAAGACGGAGGTACGGGGCTGTCCGGAGCGAAGTGCCGCTGGCCGGCGTCTTTCGCCCGAAGCAGCGCGCCGGAGCGCACCGCCACCGGCACAAGCAGCAGTGCGCGAAGTAGCGGCTCTTTCGCTTTCGCTAGACGGAGAGCCGGCAGCTTGCAGGAGGTGAAGAAGCAAGCCGCACAACAGCAGCATTGTGGGCGCAGCTCTCGAACTGCTGCGGGATGGTGGATTGCCACTCGTATGCCTTTGAAAATCACGTTAGCATGCGAATGGAAGAAGTTTTTGGACAACTTTGCAATGCATCTTGCTAGTGCTCCTGCAACGCTCCGTGGAAACTCTTGCGGGTCTCTTTGCTCTGCGAGATGCAAAGAACTGGGTGAACTCGTCAAACAAGATCGGAAGATGTTTGCAGTGCTGGCACACTTTCTCTCTCGGCGAGAAGTCAGGGAGAAGCTTTTGGCTAGGATGCAGACGACGAGAGAGGCAGAAGACGGAGGTACGGGGCTATCCGGAGCGAAGTGCCGCTGGCCGGCGTCTTTCGCCCGAAGCAGCGCTCCGGAGCGCACCGCCACCGGCACAAGCAGCAGTGCGCGAAGTAGCGGCTCTTTCGCTTTCGCTAGACGGAGAGCCGGCAGCTTGCAGGAGGTGAAGAAGCAAGCCGCACAACACCAGCCCACTGCGGCTAGCTGGTTGCTAGATTTTCCACGAATTTCAAGTTGCCACCAAGGGACAGGCTGCCACCAGTGCCAAGTCAGGCTGCTTGCAGAGTGCCTAAAGAGCTCTGCCAACTGAGACCAGGAACGTGGGCTGGTGAGTTTTGTATTCCGGGGCAGAAGCTGTGTCAGTATCAGGTAGGCCCTCAGTCCTTAGGGGCCGTCTGCCTGCTGGATTTCCGCCAATATCAAGATGCCGCCCAGGGACAAGCTGCCACCTGTGCCAACTCGGCTGCTTGCCCATGGAGTTCTGCAATCTGAGCCAGGCACGTGGTGTGGTGAGCTTAGTTTAACCTGGGCAATTTGAGTACCAGGTAGGCCTTCGCCCTTCGGGGCCAGCTGCCTGCTGGGGTTTTTGCGAATCTGGCTGAGCTGTGCCAAGTTTGAGACCTGGAGCTCTGCAAACTGAGACCATTAAAGGCAGAAGCATTTGTCAGTACCAGGTAGGCCCTTGGCACTTATGGGCCGGCTGCCGGCTGGATTTCCGCCAATATCAAGATGCCGCCCAGGGGCAAGCTGCCACCTGTGCCAACTCGGTCTGCTTTAAGAGTGCCCACAGAGCTCTGCAAACTGAGACCCCGGAACGTGGGGGTGGTGGGTTTTTTTTTCCTGGGCAGAAGCCTTTGTCAGTACCAGGTAGGCACTCAGTCCTTAGGGGCCGTCGGCCTGCCGGATTTCGACGAATATCAAGATGCCGCCCAGGGACAAGCTGCCACCTGTGGCAACTCATGCTGATTTTAGAGTACCCATGGAGCTCTGCAAACTGAGACCATGAACGTGTGTTGGCGAATTTTGTTTAACTGGGCAGAAGCCTTTGTCTGTTCCAGGTAGGCCCACGGCCCTTAGGGGCCGTCTGCCTGCTGGATTTCCGCCAATACCAAGATGCCGCCCAGGGACAAGCTGCCACCTGTGCTAACTCGGTCTGCTTTGAGAGTGCCCATGGAGCTCTGCAAACTGAGATGTGGAACGTGGGGTGGTGGGTTTTGTTTCCCTGGGCAGAAGCCTTTGTCAGTACCAGGTAGGCCCTTGTTCCTCAGGGGCAGGCTGCCGGCTGGATTTCCACGAATATCAAGATGCTGCCCAGGGACCAGCTGCCACTTGTGCCAACTCGCGCTGCTTTGAGGGTGCCCACGGAGCTCTGCAAACTGAGACCAGGAACGTAGGATTGTGGGTTTTGTTTTCCCGGGCAGAAGCCTTTCTCAGTGCCAGGTAGGCCCTTGTTCCTTAGGGGCAGGCTGGCAGGAAGATTTCCACGAATATCAAGATGCTGCCCAGGGACAAGCTGCCACCTGTGCCAACTCGGGCTGCTTTGAGAGTGCCCATGGAGCTCTGCAAACTGAGACCATGAACCTGGGGTGCTGAGTTTTGTTTCCCTGGGCAGAAGCATTTGCAGTGCCAGGTAGGCCCTTGGTCTTTAAGGGCAGGCAGCCTGCTGGATTTCCATGAATATCAAGATGCTGCCAAAGGACAAGCTGCCACCTGTGCCAACTCGCGCTGCTTTGAGAGTGCCCTTGGAGCTCTGCAAAGTGAGACCAGGAACGTGCGTTGGTGAGTTTTGTTTCCCCGGGCAGAAGCATTTGTCAGTACCAGGTAGGCCCTCGGAATTTCACGGCCGACTGCCTGCTGGATTTCCACGAATATCAAGATGCTGCCCAGGGACAAGCTGCCACCTGTGCCAACTCGGGCTGCTTTGATGGTGCCCATGGAGCTCTGCAAACTGAGACCAGAAACGTGGGGTGCTGGGTTTTTTTTCCCCTGGCAGAAGCCTTTGTCAGTACCAGGTCGGCCCTTGGCCCTTGGGGGCCGGCTGCCTGCAGGATTTCCAGAAATATCAAGATGCCGCCCAGGGACAAGCTGCCACCTGTGCCAACTTGGGCTGCTTTGAGAGTGCCCATGGAGCTCTGCAAACTGAGATGTGGAACATGGGCTGGTGGGTTTTTCTTTCCCCGGGCAGAAGCCTTTGTCAGTACCAGGAGAGTCCTTGTTCCTCAGGGGCAGGCTGCCGGCTGGATTTCCACGAATATCAAGATGCTGCCCAGGGACCAGCTGCCACTTGGGCCAACTCGTGCTGCTATGAGGGTGCCCACGGAGCTCTGCAAACTGAGACCAGGAACGTAGGACTGTGGGTTTTGTTTTCCCGGGCAGAAGCCTCTCTCAGTACCAGGTATGCCCTTGTTCCTTAGGTGCAGGCTGGCAGCAAGCTTTCCACGAATATCAAGATGCTGCCCAGGGATATTCTGCCACCTGTGCCAACTCGGGCTGCTTTGAGAGTGCCCACGGAGCTCTGCAAACTGAGACCATGAACCTAGGGTGCTGAGTTTTGTTTCTCCGGGCAGAAGCATTTGCAGTGCCAGGTAGGCCCTCGGTCCTTAAGGGCAGGCAGCCTGCTGTATTTCCACGAATATCAAGATGCTGCCCAGGGACAAGCTGCCACCTGTGCCAACTCGCGCTGCTTTGAGAGTGCCCATGGTGCTCTGCAAACTGAGACCAGAAACGTGGGGTGCTGGGTTTTGTTTTCCAGGGCAGAAGCCTTTGTCAGTACCAAGTAGGCCCTTGTTCCTTAGGGACAGCCTGGAAGCAAGATTTCCCCGAATATCAAAATGCTGCCCAGGGATATTCTGCCACCTGTGCCAACTCGGGCTGCTTTGAGAGTGCCCACGGAGTTCTTCAAACTGAGACCAGGAACGTGGGTTTGTCGGTGTTGTTTTCCCGGGCAGAAACATTTGCAGGACCAGGTAGGCCCTCGGGCCTTTGGGGGGAGGCTGGCACCAGGATTTCCACGAAAATCAAGTTTCCGCCCAGGGACAAGCTGCCACCTTTGCCAACTCACGCTGCTTTGAGAGTGCCCACGGAGCTCTGCAAACTGTGACCAGGACCGTGGGGTGCTGAGTTTTTGTTTTCCTGGGCAGAAATATTTGTCAGTACTAGGTAGGCCCACGGTCTTTCAGGGCCGTCAGCCTGCTGAATTTCCACGAATATCAGGATGCTGCCCACGGAGGAGCTGCCACCTGTGCCAACTCGGGCTGCTTTGAGAGTGCCCATGGTGCTCTGCAAACTGAGACCAGAAACGTGGGGTGCTGGGTTTTGTTTTCCAGGGCAGAAGCCTTTGTCAGTACCAGGAGGGTCCTTGTTCCTTATGGGCAGTCTGCCTGCTGGATTTCCACGAATATCAAGATGCTGCCCAGGACAAGCTGCCACCTGTGCCAACTCGGGCTGCTTTGAGAGTGCCCATGGAGCTCTGCAAACTGGGACCAGGAAAGTGGTGTTCTGAGTATTGTTTTCCCGGTCAGAAGCCTTTGTCAGTGTCAGGTCGGCCCTTGTTCCACAGGGGCAGGCTGCCTGCTGGATTTCCACGAATATCAAGATGCCGCCCAGGGACAAGCTGCCACCTGTGCCAACTCGGGCTGCTTTGAGAGTGCCCATGGAGCTCTGCAAACTGAGACCTGGAACGTGGGGTGGTGGGTTTTGTTTTCCCGGGCAGAAGCCTTTGTCAGTACCAGGTCAGGCCTTGGCCCCTTGGGGGCCGGCTGCCTGCAGGATTTCCACGAATATCAAGATGCCGCCCAGGGACAAGCTGCCACCTGTGCCAACTCGGGCTGCTTTGAGAGTGCCCACGGTGCTCTGCAAACTGAGATGTGGAACGTGGGGTGGTGGATTTTGTTTCCCTGGGCAGAAGCCTTTGTCAGTACCAGGAAGGCCCTTGTTCCTCAGGGGCAGGCTGCCGGCTGGATTTCCACGAATATCAAGATGCTGCCCAGGGACAAGCTGCCACTTGTGCCAACTCGCGCTGCTTTGAGGGTGCCCACAGAGCTCTGCAACTGAGACCAGGACGGTAGGGTTGTGGGTTTTGTTTTCCCGGGCAGAAGCCTTTGTCAGTACCAGGTAGGCCCTTGTTCCTTAGGGGCAGGCTGCCTGCAGGATTTCCACGAATATCAAGATGCTGCCCAGGGACAAGCTGCCACCTGTGCCAACTCGGGCTGCTTTGAGAGTGCCCATGGAGCTCTGCAAACTGAGACCATGAACCTGGGGTGCTGTGCTCCGGGCAGAAGCATTTTTACGCCCTCGGTCCTTTCTGGATTTCCACGAATATCAAGATGGCAGGGACAAGCTGCCACCTGTGCCAACTCGCGCTGCTTTGAGAGTGCCCATGGGCTCTTACTGAGACCCGTGGTGTTCTGAGGTCCCGGCAGAAGCCTTTGTCAGTACCAGGTCGGGGCCCTTGGGGGCAGCCCTGCAGGATTTCCACGAATATCAAAATGCTGCCCAGGGACAAGCTGCCACTTGTGCCAACTTGGGCTGCTTTGAGAGTGCCCACGGAGCTCTTCAAACTGAGCCAAAGTATGTGGATTTCGGGTTTTGTTTTTCCAGGGCAGAAGCCTTTGTCAGTACGAAGTAGGCCCTCAGCCCTTAGAGGCAGTCTGCCTGCTGGATTTCCACGAATATCAAGATGCCACCCAGGGACAAGCTGCCACCTGTGCCAACTCGGGCTGCTTTGAGAGTGCCCATGGAGCTCTGCAAAGTTAGACCAGGAACTTGCCTTGGTGAGTTTTGTTTCCCCGGGCAGAAGCATTTGCAGTACCAGGCAGGCTCTCGGAACTTCAGGGCCGTCTGCCTGCTGGATTTCCACGAATATCAAGATGCTGCCCAGGGACAAGCTGCCACTTGGGCCAACTCGCGCTGCTTTGGGGGTGCCCACGGAGCTCTGCAAACTGAGACCATAACCTAGGGTTGTGGGTTTTGTTTTCTCGGGCAGAAGCCTCTCTCAGTACCAGGTAGGCCCTTGTTCCTTAGGGGCAGGCGCCTGCTGAATTTCCACGAATATCAAGATGCTGCCCAGGGACAAGCTGCCACCTGTGCCAGCTCGGGCTGCTTTGAGGGTGCCCACGGAGCTCTAAAAACTGAGACAGGGTACATGGGGTTATGGGTTATGTTTCCCCGGGCAGAAGCCATTGTAAGTACCAGGTAGGCCCTCGGCCCTTAGGGGCAGGCTGGCAGCAAGACTTCCACGAATATCAAGATGCCGCCCAGGGACAAGCTGCCACCTGTGCCAACTCACGCTGCTTTGAGAGTGCCCACGGATCTCTTCAAACTGAGCCAAAGTATGTGGGGTTTCGGGTTTTTTTTTCCCGGGCAGAACCCTTTGTCAGTACCAAGTAGGACCTCGGCCCTTAGAGGCAGTCTGCCTGCTGGATTTCCACGCATATCTAGATGCCGCCCAGGAACAAGCTGCCACCTGTGCCAACTCGGGCTGCTTTGAGAGTGCCCATGGAGCTCTACAAACTGAAACCGGGACCGTGGGGATGGTGAGTTTTTTTTTTTTCCTCGGCAGAAGCCTTTGTCAGTACCAGGTAGGCCCTCGGCCCTTCATGGGTCCGGTTGCAGGCTGGATTTCCCCGAATATCAAGATGCCGCCCAGGGACATTCTGCCACCTGTGCCAACTCGGGCTGCTTTGAGAGTGCCCATGGAGCTCTTCAAACTGTGGCCTGGACCGTCGGGTTCTGAGTTTTGTTTTGCTGGGCAGAAGACTATCTCTGTACTAGGTCGGCCCTCCACCCTTAGCGGCCGGCTCCAGGCTGGATTTGCCCGAATATCACGATGCCGTCCCGGGACAAGCTGCCACCTGTGCCAACTCGGGCTGCTTTGAGAGTGCCCATGGAGCTCTACAAACTGAGACCCGCAACGTGGGATGGTGAGCTTTGTTTTTCTGGGAAGAAGCCTTTGTCAGTAGCAGGTAGGCCCTCGCCCTAAGGGGCCTGTTGCCTCCTGGATATCCACAAATATCAAGATGCCTCTCAGGGACAAGCTGCCACCTGTGCTAGCTCTGGCTGCTTTGAGAGTGCCCACGGAACTCTGCAAACTGAGACTAAGACCTTGGGGTGGTGGGTTTTTTTTCTCCTTGGGCAGTATAATGCACAATACCTAGGTGTCCCTAAGCACGTTGATGCTTGGTGCCTGCTCGATTTCTGTATTAATCAGGATGCCATCCAATTAAAGGCTGATAGCTGTGCCAACGTTGGGTGCTTGCACAGTGCCCACAGAGCTCTGCAAACTGAGACCTAGACGGTGAGGTGTTGAGGTTTTTTTCCTGGGCTGTTGCCCGCACAGTACTTTTGTGGCCATTTGGGGCCTGAGACCAGGAAGGTGAGGTGGTGAGTTTGGTTTCCCTGGAAAAAGCTCACCACATTTTTTGGATGGGCCTTGCGTGCAGGCCCCGGTTGGCTGCTGTAATGCCGCATTGATCAAGATCTAGCTCACGTACAACCCGCCACCTGTGCCACCTCAGGCTGCTCTCACAGTGCCTGTGGATACAACGCTCTGTTTGACTCTTAGAGGTCTAATTACAAGCTGTGTTTGATAAATTATGAGTGTGGTAAATGAATGTGTTCTAGGAGTGTGGGATCCTTGAAATAGTATAATTTTTGATTTTCTTATGGTTGGAAGATCGTTTTACAAGCATAATGGGAATACTCCTTTTTTTAGGTACTTTTTCTTCTAGAAAGTATACCATAAGTGTTTTCTAATATTAAATGACAGAGCAGCCCGTTGATCCTTTACTGGAAATTTTTCCTATTTTTCAAAAATAACAGAAAAAAGCTCTTGCAAAAATAAGGGGAAAAAATTGCTTTAAAAAGTATTTCATTACAGCTTTTAAAGGCAATTAAAGTGCACCCATTGCTGATGGGAAGCCGATAACTGGTTAAACATGTATTCACTTGTTATGTCTCTCTAAAGAAATACT